>NC_088406.1:3203803-3246303 GCF_034236695.1 Oncorhynchus nerka
AGCCCTATAAGGTCCTGCTCAGAAGTAGTGACCTATCAGAGCCCTATAAGGTCCTGCTCAGAAGTAGTGACCTATCAGGGAATGAGATGCCATTTGGGATACACATGGACTCCAACATGAGGTACTTACCTATGCCTGAAATCTTTATTTCTGCCAGAGTAACCCACAGGCAGCAGGGAAAGAAAGAGAGAAGTTAGTTGTTAGTGAAATTGAGTTTGATTAGTAATGAACAAATAATTATGAATAAAACAATAGCAAATCATTTCCACATATACCAGGTCTTCAGTTTCTACCCCTCCGCCTCTCTTTCAATACCCTCTCTCCCTCTCTCAATACCCTCTCTCCCTCTCTCCCAATACCCTATCTACCTCTCTCTCAAAACCCTCTCTACCTCTCTCTCAATACCATATCTACCTCTCTCTCAATACCCTCTCTCCCAATACCCTCTCTACCTCTCTCTAAATACCCTCTCTCCCAATACCCTCTCTACCTCTCTCTAAATACCCTCTCTCCCAATACCCTCTCTACCTCTCTCTCAATACCCTCTCTCCCAATACCTCTCCCTCTCTCTCAATACCCTCTCTCCCAATACCCTCTCTACCTCTCTCTACATACCCTCTCTCCCAATACCCTCTCTCCCTCTCTCCCCCTCTCTCAATACCCTCTCTCCCTCTCTCCCAATACCTTCTCTACCTCTCTCTCAATACCCTCTCTCCCTCTCTCTCAATACCTTCTCTACCTCTCTCTCAATACCCTCTCTCCCTCTCTCTCAATACCCTCTCTCCCTCTCTCCCAATACCCTCTCTCCCTCTCTCTCAATACCCTCTCTCCCCCTCTCTCAATACCCTCTCTCTCAATACCAACACTACCTCTCTCCCAATACCCTTTCTACATCTCTCTCAATACCCTCTCTCCCTCTCTCTCAATACCCTCTCTCCCTCTCTCTCAATACCCTCTCTCCCTCTCTCCCAATACCCTTTCTACATCGCTCTCAACACCCTCTCTCCCTCTCTCTCAATACCCTCTTTTGACCAGGCCCCTTAGCACTCTGGTAAAAAGTAGTGCACTTTAAAATGGAGTAGGGTGCCAATTGGGATGCATCCATCCTCTCCACCTCCTATTTTTAGTCGCTACCCAGCTGACACAGGTGGGTGAGAGAGGCAGGAGCATCAACCTGGGCTTTAAAGGGACATGTTATGTCACCTCCGAGAAAGGAGAGAGAAGGACCATCTGAGCCCCAGGTGGGGTGAGTCGGTGGCTGGAGGACAGAGTCCCTAGCTCTACAATTATTTGACATATTTAGAATAGTATCTGAACCCAGGTCTGGCAGGCTAGAGCTAGAACTGTGTCCCAAATGGCACCATATTCCCTACCAAGTGCACTACTTTTGACCAGACTCCTATGGGGATAGGGTGCCATTTGGGACACCTATCTAGCTCTAGCCTGCCAGACCTGGGTTCAGATACTATTCTAAATATGTCAAATAATTTTTGCGTTTGATTTAGCCTGCCTGGAGTACGGGCTGGGTTTTGCACTTTTGTGACTATTCTATTGACTATTCTATACCTCAATTAAAACCGAGAGGAAGTATTTGGAAATAATTTCAAATAGTATTTGAACCCCTGTGCCTGTTGCCATGGTTATAGTAGAGTCTAGGTCCTCCTCACCAAACACGTTTATTACCTCATCGCGCAGGAGGTTGGTGGCACGTTCATTTGGGAGAATGGACTGGTGCTAACAGATCCAATACATCACACACACGGTTTCCACGTTTTCCACGGTTTCCATGGTTGCCAGGTGTTTTGATGCCATTCCATTCATTCCGTTCCAGACATTACTATCACCGTTCAGTCCTAAACAGCCTCCACTGACCTCCAAGGCATTTTCTTTCTGGTTAAATAAATAAACAACGTAGTGAAATACCTGAGTTCCAGCACGCTGGTAACGTTCCCGGTGGTGAAGATGCGGCGCACGTAGTTGAAGTCTCCCACGTACAGGCTGCCGTCTGAGCCGCACGCCAGAGCGACGGGAGCCAGGAGCTTGTTGCCGTCAGCCATCCCATTGCAGCTGGGGCAGGAGATGCTACGGTGCCGACCGTTACCCATCACGCTGACGATCACAGGTGGCTGCTGGGAGACAAACACGTTCTCACCGTTCCCCATGTGGAGGATACCTGAGTGAGGAGGATACTCGTTTCAGTCAAATAATCACGATGAAGATGAGGACAGACCACAACGTTTCAGTCAAATAAATGAAGATGAGGACTGATGAAGATGAAGATGGACAGACCACAACGTTTCAGACAAATAATTACGATGAAGATGAGGACTGACCACAACGTATCTTCATGCTGAATAAAAACATAGAGGATAGAACTACTATAGTCACTCTGGGAGGACGGCGTATCCAGTCCAGACCCACTGTCTCTGACAGATCCAAGTGCCTCCTCTCCTCTCCTCTCCTCTCCTCTCCTCTCCTCCTCTCCTCTCCTCTCCTCTCCTCTCCTCTCCTCTCCTCTCCTCTCCTCTCCTCTCCTCTTCCTTCCTGAACACTTTACAGTGTAAGTACGCTTCATTTCTTGTGATGAGCATCTCTGACAGGGACAGACGGACGAGCTGCATGCCTGACTGAATGAGACCTTGGTTGTGTCCCTAAACCCTTCACGGTGCACTACTTTTGACCAGGGCCCTAATAGGGAATAGGGTGCCATTTGGTATGATCTACGTCCCCTGTCTTTCCACTCCCCTTCCAGTGAATTATGACCTTTTTAAGAGTAATTCACTGGAAAGGAGAAAATTGACCCTCCTCACCGAAAAAATTCAGACCTGTCTGAGTATGAATGACATGCTCTTATGTATCAAATCTTTGCTACAGGGAAGTATTTAAGCCTGTATTGACGTAAACCAGGTCTAGTAGAGAGGCAGTATGGTGTGTTTATAGTGACTGTGTTGTAGTATCAGGGTACAGGTCTAGTAGAGAGGCAGTAAGGTATGTATGTGTATGATATAATGTGTAACCATTAATGAGCAGCATGTCTTCTGACAGGCGTAATGGTGTAACTCCTACACCACACTAACTCAAGGCAAACAGAGGATGGGTAAACAGTGGCCCTCCCTCCTAACCCTAACCCCCCAAAATGGATGAAGAGGACGTTGCAGAGCATACGAGAGAGAGAGAGAGAGAGAGAGAGAGAGAGAGAGAGAGAGAGAGAGAGAGGATTGGTCTACTCACCACTCTGAATGTTGAGAGCGTGGTGTTTGTTCAGGGCCCAGCCTCCGAGGTTAGAAGCTATGATCTCATATCCCTGTAGAATAGCTGTTCTCTTCTCCCACAGGATCAGGTCTGGACATGACTCATATTCATAACCTACTGACACTAGAGAGAGAGAGAGAGAGAGGACAGGTGAGTAGTTACTATATAACCCACTGACACTAGAGAGAGAGAGAGAGAGGACAGGTGAGTAGTTACTATATAACCCACTGACACTAGAGAGAGAGAGAGAGAGGACAGGTGAGTAGTTACTATATAACCCACTGACACTAGAGAGAGAGAGAGAGAGAGGACAGGTGAGTAGTTACTATATAACCCACTGACACTAGAGAGAGAGAGAGGGACAGGTGAGTAGTTACTATATAACCCACTGACACTAGAGAGAGAGAGGACAGGTGATTAGTTACTATATAACCCACTAACACTAGAGAGAGAGAGAGGACAGGTGAGTAGTTACTATATAACCCACTAACACTAGAGAGAGAGAGAGAGAGGACAGGTGATTAGTTACTATATAACCCACTGACACTAGAGAGAGAGAGAGAGAGGACAGGTGAGTAGTTACTATATAACCCACTGACACTAGAGAGAGAGAGAGAGAGAGAGGACAGGTGAGTAGTTACTATATAACCCACTGACACTAGAGAGAGAGAGAGGACAGGTGAGTAGTTACTATATAACCCACTGACACTAGAGAGAGAGAGACAGGTGAGTAGTTACTATATAACCCACTGACACTAGAGAGAGAGAGGACAGGTGAGTAGTTACTATATAACCCACTGACACTAGAGAGAGAGAGAGGACAGGTGAGTAGTTACTATATAACCCACTGACACTAGAGAGAGAGAGAGAGGACAGGTGAGTAGTTACTATATAACCCACTGACACTAGAGAGAGAGAGAGAGGACAGGTGAGTAGTTACTATATAACCCACTGACACTAGAGAGAGAGAGAGAGAGAGGACAGGTGAGTAGTTACTATATAACCCACTGACACTAGAGAGAGAGAGAGGACAGGTGAGTAGTTACTATATAACCCACTGACACTAGAGAGAGAGAGAGAGAGGACAGGTGAGTAGTTACTATATAACCCACTGACACTAGAGAGAGAGAGAGAGAGAGACAGGTGAGTAGTTACTATATAACCCACTGACACTAGAGAGAGAGAGAGGACAGGTGAGTAGTTACTATATAACCCACTGACACTAGATAGAGAGAAAGAGAGAGGACAGGTGAGTAGTTACTATATAACCCACTGACACTAGATAGAGAGAGAGAGAGAGGACATGTGAGTAGTTACTATATAACCCACTGACACTAGAGAGAGAGAGAGAGGACAGGTGAGTAGTTACTATATAACCCACTGACACTAGAGAGAGAGAGGACAGGTGAGTAGTTACTATATAACCCACTGACACTAGAGAGAGAGAGAGAGGACAGGTGAGTAGTTACTATATAACCCACTGACACTAGAGAGAGAGAGAGGACAGGTGAGTAGTTACTATATAACCCACTGACACTAGAGAGAGAGAGAGAGAGAGGACAGGTGAGTAGTTACTATATAACCCACTGACACTAGAGAGAGAGAGAGAGAGACAGGTGAGTAGTTACTATATAACCCACTGACACTAGAGAGAGAGAGGACAGGTGATTAGTTACTATATAACCCACTGACACTAGAGAGAGAGAGAGAGAGAGGACAGGTGAGTAGTTACTATATAACCCACTGACACTAGAGAGAGAGAGAGAGGACAGGTGAGTAGTTACTATATAACCCACTGACACTAGAGAGAGAGAGAGAGAGACAGGTGAGACAGGTGAGTAGTTACTATATAACCCACTGACACTAGAGAGAGAGAGAGGACAGGTGAGTAGTTACTATATAACCCACTGACACTAGAGAGAGAGAGAGGACAGGTGAGTAGTTACTATATAACCCACTGACACTAGAGAGAGAGAGGACAGGTGAGTAGTTACTATATAACCCACTGACACTAGAGAGAGAGAGAGAGAGACAGGTGAGTAGTTACTATATAACCCACTGACACTAGAGAGAGAGAGGACAGGTGAGTAGTTACTATATAACCCACTGACACTAGAGAGAGAGAGAGAGGACAGGTGAGTAGTTACTATATAACCCACTGACACTAGAGAGAGAGAGGACAGGTGAGTAGTTACTATATAACCCACTGACACTAGAGAGAGAGAGAGAGAGGACAGGTGAGTAGTTACTATATAACCCACTGACACTAGAGAGAGAGAGAGACAGGTGAGTAGTTACTATATAACCCACTGACACTAGAGAGAGAGAGAGGACAGGTGAGTAGTTACTATATAACCCACTGACACTAGAGAGAGAGAGAGAGAGGACAGGTGAGTAGTTACTATATAACCCACTGACACTAGAGAGAGAGAGAGAGGACAGGTGAGTAGTTACTATATAACCCACTGACACTAGAGAGAGAGAGGTGAGAGAGAGAGAGACAGGTGAGTAGTTACTATATAACCCACTGACACTAGAGAGAGAGAGAGACAGGTGAGTAGTTACTATATAACCCACTGACACTAGAGAGAGAGAGAGAGAGGACAGGTGATTGAGTTACTATATAACCCACTGACACTAGAGAGAGAGAGAGAGGACAGGTGAGTAGTTACTATATAACCCACTGACACTAGAGAGAGAGAGAGAGAGAGGTGAGAGTAGTTACTATATAACCCACTGACAGGTGAGAGAGAGAGGACAGGTAGTTACTATATAACCCACTGACACTAGAGAGAGAGAGAGAGAGACAGGTGAGTAGTTACTATATAACCCACTGACACTAGAGAGAGAGAGAGAGAGAGGACAGGTGAGTAGTTACTATATAACCCACTGACACTAGAGAGAGAGAGAGAGAGAGGACAGGTGAGTAGTTACTATATAACCCACTGACACTAGAGAGAGAGAGAGGACAGGTGAGTAGTTACTATATAACCCACTGACACTAGAGAGAGAGAGAGGACAGGTGAGTAGTTACTATATAACCCACTGACACTAGAGAGAGAGAGAGACAGGTGAGTAGTTACTATATAACCCACTGACACTAGAGAGAGAGAGAGAGAGAGGACAGGTGAGTAGTTACTATATAACCCACTGACACTAGAGAGAGAGAGAGAGGACAGGTGAGTAGTTACTATATAACCCACTGACACTAGAGAGAGAGAGAGAGAGGACAGGTGAGTAGTTACTATATAACCCACTGACACTAGAGAGAGAGAGAGGACAGGTGAGTAGTTACTATATAACCCACTGACACTAGAGAGAGAGAGAGAGAGAGAGGTGAGTAGTTACTATATAACCCACTGACACTAGAGAGAGAGAGAGAGAGAGAGGACAGGTGAGTAGTTACTATATAACCCACTGACACTAGAGAGAGAGAGAGAGAGGACAGGTGAGTAGTTACTATATAACCCACTGACACTAGAGAGAGAGAGGAGAGAGGACAGGTGAGTAGTTACTATATAACCCACTGACACTAGAGAGAGAGAGAGAGGACAGGTGAGTAGTTACTATATAACCCACTGACACTAGAGAGAGAGAGAGAGGACAGGTGAGTAGTTACTATATAACCCACTGACACTAGAGAGAGAGAGGACAGGTGATTAGTTACTATATAACCCACTGACACTAGAGAGAGAGAGAGAGGACAGGTGAGTAGTTACTATATAACCCACTGACACTAGAGAGAGAGAGAGAGAGGACAGGTGAGTAGTTACTATATAACCCACTGACACTAGAGAGAGAGAGAGAGAGACAGGTGAGTAGTTACTATATAACCCACTGACACTAGAGAGAGAGAGAGAGGACAGGTGATTAGTTACTATATAACCCACTGACACTAGAGAGAGAGAGAGGACAGGTGAGTAGTTACTATATAACCCACTGACACTAGAGAGAGAGAGAGAGAGGACAGGTGAGTAGTTACTATATAACCCACTGACACTAGAGAGAGAGAGAGAGAGGACAGGTGAGTAGTTACTATATAACCCACTGACACTAGAGAGAGAGAGAGAGGACAGGTGAGTAGTTACTATATAACCCACTGACACTAGAGAGAGAGAGAGGACAGGTGAGTAGTTACTATATAACCCACTGACACTAGAGAGAGAGAGAGAGGACAGGTGAGTAGTTACTATATAACCCACTGACACTAGAGAGAGAGAGGACAGGTGAGTAGTTACTATATAACCCACTGACACTAGAGAGAGAGAGAGGACAGGTGAGTAGTTACTATATAACCCACTGACACTAGAGAGAGAGAGAGGACAGGTGAGTAGTTACTATATAACCCACTGACACTAGAGAGAGAGAGAGAGAGTTACTATATAACCCACTGACACTAGACAGGTGATTAGTTACTATATAACCCACTGACACTAGAGAGAGAGAGAGAGACAGGTGATTAGTTACTATATAACCCACTGACACTAGAGAGAGAGAGAGAGACAGGTGAGTAGTTACTATATAACCCACTGACACTAGAGAGAGAGAGAGAGAGAGAGAGGACAGGTGAGTAGTTACTATATAACCCACACTGACACTAGAGAGAGAGAGAGAGACAGGTGAGTAGTTACTATATAACCCACTGACACTAGAGAGAGAGAGAGGACAGGTGATTAGTTACTATATAACCCACTGACACTAGAGAGAGAGAGAGAGACAGGTGAGTAGTTACTATATAACCCACTGACACTAGAGAGAGAGAGAGGACAGGTGAGTAGTTACTATATAACCCACTGACACTAGAGAGAGAGAGGACAGGTGAGTAGTTACTATATAACCCACTGACACTAGAGAGAGAGAGAGGACAGGTGAGTAGTTACTATATAACCCACTGACACTAGAGAGAGAGAGAGAGGACAGGTGAGTAGTTACTATATAACCCACTGACACTAGAGAGAGAGAGAGAGGACAGGTGAGTAGTTACTATATAACCCACTGACACTAGAGAGAGAGAGAGAGGACAGGTGAGTAGTTACTATATAACCCACTGACACTAGAGAGAGAGAGAGAGAGAGAGGTGAGTAGTTACTATATAACCCACACACTAGGTGAGTAGTTACTATATAACCCACTGACACTAGAGAGAGAGAGAGGACAGGTGAGTAGTTACTATATAACCCACTGACACTAGAGAGAGAGAGAGAGAGGACAGGTGAGTAGTTACTATATAACCCACTGACACTAGAGAGAGAGAGAGGACAGGTGAGTAGTTACTATATAACCCACTGACACTAGAGAGAGAGAGGACAGGTGAGTAGTTACTATATAACCCACTGACACTAGAGAGAGAGAGAGGACAGGTGAGTAGTTACTATATAACCCACTGACACTAGAGAGAGAGAGAGAGGACAGGTGAGTAGTTACTATATAACCCACTGACACTAGAGAGAGAGAGAGAGAGGACAGGTGAGTAGTTACTATATAACCCACTGACACTAGAGAGAGAGAGGACAGGTGAGTAGTTACTATATAACCCACTGACACTAGAGAGAGAGAGAGAGAGGACAGGTGAGTAGTTACTATATAACCCACTGACACTAGAGAGAGAGAGAGAGAGACACTAGAGAGAGGTGAGTAGTTACTATATAACCCACTGACACTAGAGAGAGAGAGGACAGGTGAGTAGTTACTATATAACCCACTGACACTAGAGAGAGAGAGGACAGGTGAGTAGTTACTATATAACCCACTGACACTAGAGAGAGAGAGAGAGAGAGGACAGGTGAGTAGTTACTATATAACCCACTGACACTAGAGAGAGAGAGAGGACAGGTGATTAGTTACTATATAACCCACTGACACTAGAGAGAGAGAGGAGAGACAGGTGAGTAGTTACTATATAACCCACTGACACTAGAGAGAGAGAGAGAGAGGACAGGTGAGTAGTTACTATATAACCCACTGACACTAGAGAGAGAGAGAGAGAGAGGACAGGTGAGTAGTTACTATATAACCCACTGACACTAGAGAGAGAGAGAGAGAGGACAGGTGAGTAGTTACTATATAACCCACTGACACTAGAGAGAGAGAGGACAGGTGAGTAGTTACTATATAACCCACTGACACTAGAGAGAGAGAGAGAGAGACAGGTGAGTAGTTACTATATAACCCACTGACACTAGAGAGAGAGAGAGACAGGTGAGTAGTTACTATATAACCCACTGACACTAGAGAGAGAGAGAGAGAGTTAGGACACTAGAGTGAGTAGTTACTATATAACCCACTGACACTAGAGAGAGAGAGAGAGAGGACAGGTGAGTAGTTACTATATAACCCACTGACACTAGAGAGAGAGAGAGAGGACAGGTGAGTAGTTACTATATAACCCACTGACACTAGAGAGAGAGAGAGAGGACAGGTGAGTAGTTACTATATAACCCACTGACACTAGAGAGAGAGAGAGAGGACAGGTGAGTAGTTACTATATAACCCACTGACACTAGAGAGAGAGAGAGAGAGGACAGGTGAGTAGTTACTATATAACCCACTGACACTAGAGAGAGAGAGAGAGGACAGGTGAGTAGTTACTATATAACCCACTGACACTAGAGAGAGAGAGGACAGGTGAGTAGTTACTATATAACCCACTGACACTAGAGAGAGAGAGAGAGAGGACAGGTGAGTAGTTACTATATAACCCACTGACACTAGAGAGAGAGAGAGAGGACAGGTGAGTAGTTACTATATAACCCACTGACACTAGAGAGAGAGAGGACAGGTGAGTAGTTACTATATAACCCACTGACACTAGAGAGAGAGAGAGAGAGGACAGGTGAGTAGTTACTATATAACCCACTGACACTAGAGAGAGAGAGAGAGAGAGGACAGGTGAGTAGTTACTATATAACCCACTGACACTAGAGAGAGAGAGAGAGAGGACAGGTGAGTAGTTACTATATAACCCACTGACACTAGAGAGAGAGAGAGAGGACAGGTGAGTAGTTACTATATAACCCACTGACACTAGAGAGAGAGAGAGGACAGGTGAGTAGTTACTATATAACCCACTGACACTAGAGAGAGAGAGAGAGAGAGGACAGGTGAGTAGTTACTATATAACCCACTGACACTAGAGAGAGAGAGAGGACAGGTGAGTAGTTACTATATAACCCACTGACACTAGAGAGAGAGAGAGGACAGGTGAGTAGTTACTATATAACCCACTGACACTAGAGAGAGAGAGAGAGAGAGACAGGTGAGTAGTTACTATATAACCCACTGACACTAGAGAGAGAGAGAGAGGACAGGTGAGTAGTTACTATATAACCCACTGACACTAGAGAGAGAGAGAGGACAGGTGAGTAGTTACTATATAACCCACTGACACTAGAGAGAGAGAGGACAGGTGAGTAGTTACTATATAACCCACTGACACTAGAGAGAGAGAGAGAGAGAGAGGACAGGTGAGTAGTTACTATATAACCCACTGACACTAGAGAGAGAGAGAGAGAGACAGGTGAGTAGTTACTATATAACCCACTGACACTAGAGAGAGAGAGAGACAGGTGAGTAGTTACTATATAACCCACTGACACTAGAGAGAGAGAGAGAGAGGACAGGTGAGTAGTTACTATATAACCCACTGACACTAGAGAGAGAGAGAGAGGACAGGTGAGTAGTTACTATATAACCCACTGACACTAGAGAGAGAGAGAGAGAGAGACAGGTGAGTAGTTACTATATAACCCACTGACACTAGAGAGAGAGAGAGAGGACAGGTGAGTAGTTACTATATAACCCACTGACACTAGAGAGAGAGAGAGGACAGGTGAGTAGTTACTATATAACCCACTGACACTAGAGAGAGAGAGAGAGAGGACAGGTGAGTAGTTACTATATAACCCACTGACACTAGAGAGAGAGAGAGAGAGGACAGGTGAGTAGTTACTATATAACCCACTGACACTAGAGAGAGAGAGAGAGAGAGAGGACAGGTGAGTAGTTACTATATAACCCACTGACACTAGAGAGAGAGAGAGAGAGGACAGGTGAGTAGTTACTATATAACCCACTGACACTAGAGAGAGAGAGAGAGACAGGTGAGTAGTTACTATATAACCCACTGACACTAGAGAGAGAGAGAGAGAGACACTAGGAGAGAGAGAGGACAGGTGAGTAGTTACTATATAACCCACTGACACTAGATAGAGAGAGAGAGAGAGGACAGGTGAGTAGTTACTATATAACCCACTGACACTAGAGAGAGAGAGAGAGAGACACTAGAGGACAGGTGAGTAGTTACTATATAACCCACTGACACTAGAGAGAGAGAGAGAGAGGACAGGTGAGTAGTTACTATATAACCCACTGACACTAGAGAGAGAGAGAGAGAGAGGACAGGTGAGTAGTTACTATATAACCCACTGACACTAGAGAGAGAGAGAGAGAGAGAGAGAGAGGACAGGTGAGTAGTTACTATATAACCCACTGACACTAGAGAGAGAGAGAGAGAGAGGACAGGTGAGTAGTTACTATATAACCCACTGACACTAGAGAGAGAGAGAGAGGACAGGTGAGTAGTTACTATATAACCCACTGACACTAGAGAGAGAGAGAGACAGGTGAGTAGTTACTATATAACCCACTGACACTAGAGAGAGAGAGAGAGAGGACAGGTGAGTAGTTACTATATAACCCACTGACACTAGAGAGAGAGAGAGAGAGGACAGGTGAGTAGTTACTATATAACCCACTGACACTAGAGAGAGAGAGAGGACAGGTGAGTAGTTACTATATAACCCACTGACACTAGAGAGAGAGAGAGGACAGGTGAGTAGTTACTATATAACCCACTGACACTAGAGAGAGAGAGAGAGGACAGGTGATTAGTTACTATATAACCCACTGACACTAGAGAGAGAGAGAGGACAGGTGAGTAGTTACTATATAACCCACTGACACTAGAGAGAGAGAGAGAGAGGACAGGTGAGTAGTTACTATATAACCCACTGACACTAGAGAGAGAGAGGACAGGTGAGTAGTTACTATATAACCCACTGACACTAGAGAGAGAGAGAGAGGACAGGTGTGTAGTTACTATATAACCCACTGACACTAGAGAGAGAGAGAGAGAGGACAGGTGAGTAGTTACTATATAACCCACTGACACTAGAGAGAGAGAGAGAGAGAGGACAGGTGAGTAGTTACTATATAACCCACTGACACTAGAGAGAGAGAGAGAGGACAGGTGAGTAGTTACTATATAACCCACTGACACTAGAGAGAGAGAGAGAGGACAGGTGAGTAGTTACTATATAACCCACTGACACTAGAGAGAGAGAGAGGACAGGTGAGTAGTTACTATATAACCCACTGACACTAGAGAGAGAGAGAGAGGACAGGTGAGTAGTTACTATATAACCCACTGACACTAGAGAGAGAGAGAGAGAGAGAGGACAGGTGAGTAGTTACTATATAACCCACTGACACTAGAGAGAGAGAGAGAGAGGACAGGTGAGTAGTTACTATATAACCCACTGACACTAGAGAGAGAGAGAGAGAGAGACAGGTGAGTAGTTACTATATAACCCACTGACACTAGAGAGAGAGAGAGAGAGACAGAGAGAGGTGAGTTTACTATATAACCCACTGACACTAGAGAGAGAGAGAGACAGGTGAGTAGTTACTATATAACCCACTGACACTAGAGAGAGAGAGAGAGAGAGGACAGGTGAGTAGTTACTATATAACCCACTGACACTAGAGAGAGAGAGGACAGGTGAGTAGTTACTATATAACCCACTGACACTAGAGAGAGAGAGAGAGAGACAGGTGAGTAGTTACTATATAACCCACTGACACTAGAGAGAGAGAGAGAGGACAGGTGGGTAGTTACTATATAACCCACAGACACTAGAGAGAGAGAGAGAGAGAGGACAGGTGAGTAGTTATTATATAACCCACTGACACTAGAGAGAGAGAGGACAGGTGAGTAGTTACTATATAACCCACTGACACTAGAGAGAGAGGACAGGTGAGTAGTTACTATATAACCCACTGACACTAGAGAGAGAGAGAGAGGACAGGTGAGTAGTTACTATATAACCCACTGACACTAGAGAGAGAGAGGACAGGTGAGTAGTTACTATATAACCCACTGACACTAGAGAGAGAGAGGACAGGTGAGTAGTTACTATATAACCCACTGACACTAGAGAGAGAGAGAGAGAGAGGACAGGTGAGTAGTTACTATATAACCCACTGACACTAGAGAGAGAGAGAGAGACAGGTGAGTAGTTACTATATAACCCACTGACACTAGAGAGAGAGAGAGAGAGGACAGGTGAGTAGTTACTATATAACCCACTGACACTAGAGAGAGAGAGAGGACAGGTGAGTAGTTACTATATAACCCACTGACACTAGAGAGAGAGAGAGAGAGACAGGTGAGTAGTTACTATATAACCCACTGACACTAGAGAGAGAGAGAGGACAGGTGATTAGTTACTATATAACCCACTGACACTAGAGAGAGAGAGAGAGGACAGGTGAGTAGTTACTATATAACCCACTGACACTAGAGAGAGAGAGAGAGGACAGGTGAGTAGTTACTATATAACCCACTGACACTAGAGAGAGAGAGAGAGAGAGACAGGTGAGTAGTTACTATATAACCCACTGACACTAGAGAGAGAGAGAGAGACAGGTGAGTAGTTACTATATAACCCACTGACACTAGAGAGAGAGAGAGAGGACAGGTGAGTAGTTACTATATAACCCACTGACACTAGAGAGAGAGAGAGAGAGGACAGGTGAGTAGTTACTATATAACCCACTGACACTAGAGAGAGAGAGGTGAGACAGGTGAGTAGTTACTATATAACCCACTGACACTAGAGAGAGAGAGAGAGACAGGTGAGTAGTTACTATATAACCCACTGACACTAGAGAGAGAGAGAGAGAGACAGGTGAGTAGTTACTATATAACCCACTGACACTAGAGAGAGAGAGAGGACAGGTGAGTAGTATAAGCCACTGACACTAGAGAGAGAGAGAGACAGGTGAGTAGTTAATATAACCCACTGACACTAGAGAGAGAGAGAGAGACAGGTGAGTAGTTACTATATAACCCACTGACACTAGAGAGAGAGAGAGAGGACAGGTGAGTAGTTACTATATAACCCACTGACACTAGAGAGAGAGAGAGAGACAGGTGATTAGTTACTATATAACCCACTGACACTAGAGAGAGAGAGAGGGACAGGTGAGTAGTTACTATATAACCCACTGACACTAGAGAGAGAGAGAGAGGACAGGTGAGTAGTTACTATATAACCCACTGACACTAGAGAGAGAGAGAGAGGACAGGTGAGTAGTTAATATATAACCCACTGACACTAGAGAGAGAGAGGACAGGTGAGTAGTTACTATATAACCCACTAACACTAGAGAGAGAGAGAGGACAGGTGAGTAGTTACTATATAACCCACTGACACTAGAGAGAGAGAGAGAGGACAGGTGAGTAGTTACTATATAACCCACTGACACTAGAGAGAGAGAGAGAGAGAGAGAGGACAGGTGAGTAGTTAATATATAACCCACTGACACTAGAGAGAGAGAGGACAGGTGAGTAGTTACTATATAACCCACTGACACTAGAGAGAGAGAGAGAGGACAGGTGAGTAGTTACTATATAACCCACTGACACTAGAGAGAGAGAGAGAGAGGACAGGTGAGTAGTTACTATATAACCCACTGACACTAGAGAGAGAGAGAGAGAGACAGGTGAGTAGTTACTATATAACCCACTGACACTAGAGAGAGAGAGAGAGGACAGGTGTTTAGTTACTCTGAAAGAGACCAGGTAAAAATAGATTCAGAACAATCTTTATTGTTCCATTACTGATTAACAACATACATACAAGTAGAACAACACAATCAATAAATCACCTGTAATTCAATCAATCAATCAACCGTAATTCAATCAACCAATCAACCGTAATTCAATCAACCAATCAACCGTAATTCAACCAACCAATCAACCGTAATTCAACCAACCAATCAACCGTAATTCAACCAACCAATCAACCGTAATTCAATCAATAAATCAACCGTAATTCAATCAACCAATCAACCGTAATTCAATCAATCAATCAACCGTAATTCAATCAACCAATCAACCGTAATTCAACCAACCAATCAACCGTAATTCAATCAACCAATCAACCGTAATTCAACCAACCAATCAACCGTAATTCAATCAACCAATCAACCGTAATTCAAACAACCAATCAACCGTAATTCAATCAACCAATCAACCGTAATTCAATCAACCAATCAACCGTAATTCAACCAACCAATCAACCGTAATTCAATCAACCAATCAACCGTAATTCAATCAATCAATCTTTCCATCAATTTTAATTTTTTACATTTATTTAAACTTTATTTAACAAATTCTTATTTACAGTGACGGCCTACCCCCAGCCAAACACAGCCAACGCTGGGCCAATTGAGCGCTGCCCTATGGGACAGCCTGTATTTGAACCAGGGACTGCAGTGACGCCTCCTACACTGAGATGCAGTGTCTTAGACCCCTGGTCCACTCTGGAGCCCCCCACATAGCACTGAGATGCGGTGTCTTAGACCCCTGCTCCTCTCTGGAGCCCCCACATAGCACTGAGATGCGGTGTCTTAGACCCCTGCTCTACTCTGGAGCCCCCCACATAGCACCGAGATGCGGTGTCTTAGACCCTGGTCGACTCTGGACCCCATATAGCACTGAGATGCAGTGTCGAGACCCCTGCTCCTCTCTGGAGCCCCCCACATAGCACTGAGATGCAGTGTCGGAGACCCTGCTCCACTCTGGAGCCCCCACATAGCACTGAGATGCAGTGTCTTAGACCCCTGGTCCACTCTGGAGCCCCCACATAGCACTGAGATGCAGTGTCTTAGACCCCTGCTCCTCTCTGGAGCCCCCCACATAGCACTGAGATGCAGTGTCTTAGACCCCTGGTCCACTCTGGAGCCCCCACATAGCACTGAGATGCAGTGTCTTAGACCCCTGGTCCACTCTGAGCCCCACATAGCACTGACATGCAGTGCCAATCTGGGTCCGAATCAAACAATCAATCTATCCATAATACACCCACCAACATACAAATACAGGTACAGTATGTCCTTCCTCTAAACACCCACCAACATACAAATACAGGTATGTCCTTCCTCTAAACACCCACCAACATACAAATACAGGTGTGTCCTTCCACCAAACACCCACCAACATACAAATACAGGTGTGTCCTTCCACCAAACACCCACCAACATACACATACAGGTGTGTCCTTCCACCAAACACCCACCAACATACAAATACAGGTATGTCCTTCCTCTAAACACCCACCAACATACAAATACAGGTGTGTCCTTCCTCTAAACACCCACCAACATACAAATACAGGTGTGTCCTTCCACCAAACACCCACCAACATACACATACAGGTGTGTCCTTCCTCTAAACACCCACCAACATACACATACAGGTGTGTCCTTCCTCTAAACACCCACCAACATACAAATACAGGTATGTCCTTCCACCAAACACCCACCAACATACAAATACAGGTGTGTCCTTCCACCAAACACCCACCAACATACAAATACAGGTGTGTCCTTCCACCAAACACCCACCAACATACAAATACAGGTGTGTCCTTCCTCTAAACACCCACCAACATACAAATACAGGTATGTCCTTCCACCAAACACCCACCAACATACACATACAGGTGTGTCCTTCCACCAAACACCCACCAACATACAAATACAGGTGTGTCCTTCCACCAAACACCCACCAACATACACATACAGGTATGTCCTTCCTCTAAACACCCACCAACATACACATACAGGTATGTCCTTCCTCTAAACACCCACCAACATACACATACAGGTGTGTCCTTCCTCTAAACACCCACCAACATACAAATACAGGTGTGTCCTTCCACCAAACACCCACCAACATACAAATACAGGTGTGTCCTTCCTCTAAACACCCACCAACATACAAATACAGGTGTGTCCTTCCTCTAAACACCCACCAACATACAAATACAGGTGTGTCCTTCCACCAAACACCCACCAACATACAAATACAGGTGTGTCCTTCCACCAAACACCCACCAACATACAAATACAGGTGTGTCCTTCCACCAAACACCCACCAACATACAAATACAGGTGTGTCCTTCCTCTAAACACCCACCAACATACAAATACAGGTGTGTCCTTCCACCAAACACCCACCAACATACAAATACAGGTGTGTCCTTCCTCTAAACACCCACCAACATACAAATACAGGTGTGTCCTTCCACCAAACACCCACCAACATACAAATACAGGTGTGTCCTTCCTCTAAACACCCACCAACATACAAATACAGGTGTGTCCTTCCACCAAACACCCACCAACATACAAATACAGGTGTGTCCTTCCACCAAACACCCACCAACATACAAATACAGGTGTGTCCTTCCTCTAAACACCCACCAACATACAAATACAGGTGTGTCCTTCCACCAAACACCCACCAACATACAAATACAGGTGTGTCCTTCCACCAAACACCCACCAACATACAAATACAGGTGTGTCCTTCCTCTAAACACCCACCAACATACAAATACAGGTGTGTCCTTCCTCTAAACACCCACCAACATACACATACAGGTGTGTCCTTCCTCTAAACACCCACCAACATACAAATACAGGTGTGTCCTTCCTCTAAACACCCACCAACATACAAATACAGGTATGTCCTTCCTCTAAACACCCACCAACATACAAATACAGGTATGTCCTTCCTCTAAACACCCACCAACATACAAATACAGGTGTGTCCTTCCACCAAACACCCACCAACATACAAATACAGGTGTGTCCTTCCACCAAACACCCACCAACATACAAATACAGGTGTGTCCTTCCTCTAAACATCCACCAACATACAAATACAGGTGTGTCCTTCCACCAAACACCCACCAACATACAAATACAGGTGTGTCCTTCCACCAAACACCCACCAACATACAAATACAGGTGTGTCCTTCCTCCAAACACTACAGGTGTGTCCTTCCACCAAACACCCACCAACATACACATACAGGTGTGTCCTTCCACCAAACACCCACCAACATACACATACAGGTGTGTCCTTCCACCAAACACCCACCAACATACACATACAGGTGTGTCCTTCCACCAAACACCCACCAACATACAAATACAGGTGTGTCCTTCCACCAAACACCCACCAACATGCAAATACAGGTGTGTCCTTCCACCAAACACCCACCAACATACAAATACAGGTGTGTCCTTCCACCAAACACCCACCAACATACAAATACAGGTGTGTCCTTCCACCAAACACCCACCAACATACAAATACAGGTGTGTCCTTCCACCAAACACCCACCAACATACAAATACAGGTGTGTCCTTCCACCAAACACCCACCAACATACAAATACAGGTGTGTCCTTCCACCAAACACCCACCAACATACACATACAGGTGTGTCCTTCCACCAAACACCCACCAACATACACATACAGGTGTGTCCTTCCTCTAAACACCCACCAACATACAAATACAGGTGTGTCCTTCCACCAAACACCCACCAACATACAAATACAGGTGTGTCCTTCCTCTAAACACCCACCAACATACAAATACAGGTGTGTCCTTCCACCAAACACCCACCAACATACAAATACAGGTATGTCCTTCCTCTAAACACCCACCAACATACACATACAGGTGTGTCCTTCCACCAAACACCCACCAACATACAAATACAGGTGTGTCCTTCCTCTAAACACCCACCAACATGCACATACCGTTAAAACAAAGGATAAATAATAAGCGTTCCCTCACCGAAGGCCTCAGACAGCCCATAGACCTTCTGACTGTAGACATCAGCCTTGTCCCAGACGAAGTTATAGTTGAGATTAGGAGCAACAGGGAACCACTTCCTGAACAGGCGTCCCTCCACCGCCACCACAAGGTGTACCTTCATCAGGTTAAAGGGCACGGTGGAGTGGGTCAGGGTCACCCGCAGGATGGAC
This sequence comes from Oncorhynchus nerka, assembly GCF_034236695.1. Lineage (NCBI taxonomy): Eukaryota > Metazoa > Chordata > Actinopteri > Salmoniformes > Salmonidae > Oncorhynchus > Oncorhynchus nerka. The sequence continues at coordinate 3,223,186 of NC_088406.1, forward strand.
TTATACCCAGGGCTCCTACTGCTCAGGTAGCTCAACGCCATGTCTGTCCCGGGGATAGGAACCTCTTCCTGGAGAGCCTAGGGAGAGGGGGGGGAAGAAATAGATGGTTACACCAGGGGGACATATTGACCGTTATACTACCACACTACTGCTCAGGGAGCTCAACACCATGTCTGTCCCGGGGATAGGACCCTCCTCCTGGAGAGCCTGGGGAGAGGGGGGAAGAAATAGATGGTTACACCGGGGGGACATATTGACCGTTATACTACCACACTACTGCTCAGGGAGCTCAACACCATGTCTGTCCCGGGGATAGGAACCTCCTCCTGGAGAGCCTGGGGAGGGGGGGGATACAGTGTTACACCACCATCAACAGGAGGAGCATGTTTGTTGTTATCTTTCATTCATTTCATAACTAACACTAATATGTACTTGGACGCTCAAACCGTGTACAGTTTGTGTCCATGTGTTGATGCACTAGAGATGAATTAATACCCTGGTGTTGATATAGACTGTCCACCCCGGGGCAGTCTTACAACAGACAGACAGACAGACAGACAGGCAGACAGACAGACAGACAGACAGACAGACAGACAGACAGACAGACAGACAGACAGACAGACAGACAGACAGACAGACAGACAGACAGACAGACAGACAGACAGACAGATCTGTTATGGAGAGAGAGAGAGAGAGAGAGAGAGAGAGAGAGAGAGAGAAAGAGAGAGACAGAGAGAGAGAGAGAGAGAGAGAGAGAGAGAGAGAGAGAGAGAGAGAGAGAGAGAGAGAGAGAGAGAGAGAGAGAGAGAGAGAGAGAGAGAGAGAGAGAGAGAGAGAGAGAGAGAGAGAGAGAGAGAGAGAGAGAGAGAGAGAGAGAGACAGAGAGAGAGAGAGAGAGAGAGAAAGAGAGAGAGAGAGAGAGAGAGAGAGAGAGAGAGAGGAGAGAGAGAGAGAGAGAGAGAGAGAGAGAGAGAGAGAGAGAGAGAGAGAGAAAGAGAGGGATGGGCTGGTAGAGAGCAGATCACACTAGACAGTGAGGAAGCCTCTATGATACTGCCTTTTAAACACCCACTTGTAAACCTCATAGAAATTAAAATGTGTCCTGGGTGTTGAGGAGATGTATTTATCATCGTCATGACGACCGAGTCATTATTACCCTGGTCAGATAGCATCACAGGACTGAGTCATTATTACCCTGGTCAGATAGCATCACAGGACTGAGTCATTATTACCCTGGTCAGATAGCATCACAGGACTGAGTCATTATTACCCTGGTCAGATAGCATCACAGGACTGAGTTATTATTACCCTGGTCAGATAGCATCACAGGACTGAGTCATTATTACCCTGGTCAGATAGCATCACAGGACTGAGTCATTATTACCCTGGTCAGATAGAATCACAGGACTGAGTCATTATTACCCTGGTCAGATAGAATCACAGGACTGAGTCATTATTACCCTGGTCAGATAGAATCTCAGGACTGAGTCATTATTACCCTGGTCAGATAGCATCACAGGACTGAGTCATTATTACACTGGTCAGATAGCATCACAGGACTGAGTCATTATTACCCTGGTCAGATAGCATCATTGGTGTCTGGTCTTTAGAGTGGGGAGCTTTAGCTGTCTGTACCACATCTGGCATGAATCATTATAATAGGAGAGACAGAGGAGAAGAGAAGAGAACAGAGGAGAACAGAGGACGACAGAAGAGAACAGAACAGGAGAGAACAGAACAGGAGAGAACAGAACAGGAGAGAACAGAACAGGAGAGAACAGAACAGGAGAGAACAGAACAGGAGAGAACAGAGGACGACAGAAGAGAACAGAACAGGAGAGAACAGAACAGGAGAGAACAGAACAGGAGAGAACAGAACAGGAGAGAACAGAACAGGAGAGAACAGAACAGGAGAGAACAGAACAGGAGAGAACAGAGGACGGCAGAAGAGAACAGAACAGGAGAGAACAGAACAGAACAGAAGAGAACAGGAGAGAACAGAACAGGAGAGAACAGGAGAGAACAGAACAGAAGAGAACAGAACAGGAGAGAACAGAACAGGAGAGAACAGGAGAGAACAGGAGAGAACAGAACAGAACAGAAGAGAACAGGAGAGAACAGAACAGGAGAGAACAGAGGACGGCAGAAGAGAACAGAACAGAAGAGAACAATACAGAACAGGAGAGAACAGAACAGAACAGAACAGACGAGAACAGGAGAGAACAGAACAGGAGAGAACAGAACAGAACAGAACAGAAGAGAATAGGAGAGAACAGAACAGAACAGAACAGAATAGGAGAGAACAGGAGAGAACAGAACAGAACAGAACAGAAGAGAATAGGAGAGAACAGAACAGAACAGAACAGAAGAGAACAGGAGAGAACAGAACAGAAGATGTGCATGTAAACCACAGCCCACAGTGCAGGGATGAGAGGAAGGGGGTACTGAGAGGACAAGATGGTGGCTCATTCATCCCACTCCTCTGTAACTATCCCCCAGGTCCCCCAACTTAAAATGTGTTTCTCAGTCAACATACCTGGTAAAATAGGGGTGAAAAAACCAGAGATCATATTACATTGCTGGGATTCAAATTGACATCCTATCAGAGTCTGTACCTGTATTTCGGGTACGATGGTCCCCCTCTCGGAGCAGGCCCCGGCGAAGGCGGTGAGGGGTGCCGGCGACAAGATGGGGGACGGACGCGAGAAGCCACTGACATCACAGCTGGGGATCTCATTCTCCTCGTGACGCATCACGATGGTATCCATGACGAAGAAGCGTCCCCATGGCAACCACAGAGTGTGCTCCTGGGTGATGAACGGAGCGCGCTCGAAGCGCAGGGCGATGGCCACGCCCCCGTTGGTCACCAGGTCAAAACTTGGAAGGAAACAGGAACACAAACAGGATGGAATTAAGTAGAGACAAATCTGACTTTAAAGGGAAGTGATAATTCATATAGTGAATATCTCCAATGAACACTGATTAACAGTATTGCTACACTGTGATCACATTGTACTGAACTAATGTAACAGACTAAATGAAAAGACTATGGTTAAAAAAATGATGCTGTTTGTTGGTTCCAGCATTTATTTCACTCTCTGTCAGTCACTCACACGTTCCCGTAAAAACAGGAAGAGAATGATGAAGCTAATGCATTGAGGAGACGCAGTAGGAGCATCGAGGCCGATTCGACGTCACACGCTGGACGGGCAATAGCAATGCTTTATTATCTGTTTCAACAGAATGGAGACTTACTTTTTTAGTTCAGGCACATAGGAGGCATCCCAAATGGCACCTTATTCCCTATATAGTGCACTAATGGCACCCTATTCCCTATATAGTGCACTAATGACACCTTATTCCCTATATAGTGCACTAATGGCACCCTATTCCCTATATAGTGCACTAATGGCACCTTATTCCCTATATAGTGCACTAATGGCACCCTATTCCCTATATAGTGCACTAATGACACCTTATTCCCTATATAGTGCACTAATGACACCTTATTCCCTATATAGTGCACTAATGGCACCCTATTCCCTATATAGTGCACTAATGGCACCTTATTCCCTATATAGTGCACTAATGGCACCCTATTCCCTATATAGTGCACTAATGGCACCCTATTCCCTATATAGTGCACTAATGGCACCCTATTCCCTATATAGTGCACTAATGGCACCTTATTCCCTATATAGTGCACTAATGGCACCCTATTCCCTATATAGTGCACTAATGGCACCTTATTCCCTATATAGTGCACTAATGGCACCCTATTCCCTATATAGTGCACTACTTTTGACCAGGGACACGCACCGTAGGGTCAAAAGGTCAAAAGTAGAGCACAATGGAGAGAATATGGTGCCATTTGGGATGCAGATATAACGTGACTCCTCGGCCCTGTTTGTGTAATGCACTGTGCTGTGTCACTGCTCATATTTAAATATAGCCTATGAGGCAGAAAGCTACTAGGAACAGAGGAGATCTGTTCTGTGCAGCAGCAAAATGGAGGAAGCCACTTCTCTATCGATCCCTCACACCGAGGATAGCCTGTCCGCTCTCACATCCGCCCCATCTAAAAGCCCTGCAATGCAATCAGAGCTATCTCTCTCTCTGTCTCTCTCTCTCTCTGCCCTGCATACAGAGCACAACTCTGCCTAGGCCCGGCTGGCCTGGTCTGGTCTGACTGAGCTGGCCCGGCTGGAATGGTCTGATCTGACTGAGCTGGCCCGGCTGGAATGGTCTGGTCTGACTGAGCTGGCCCAGCTAGAATGGGCTGGCCCGGCTGGTCTAGTCTGGTCTGACTGAGCTGGCCCGGCTAGAATGGGCTGGCCCGGCTGGTCTAGTCTGACTGAGCTGGCCCGGCTAGAAGGGGCTGGCCCGGCTGGCCTGGTCTGGTCTGACTGAGCTGGCCTGGCTGGAATGGGCTGGCCCGGCTGGCCTGGTCTGGTCTGACTGAGCTGGCCCGGATAGAATGGTCTGGCCCGGCTGGTCTGGTCTGACTGAGCTGGCCCGGCTAGAATGGGCTAGCCCGGCTGGTCTAGTCTGGTCTGACTGAGCTGGCCCGGCTAGAATGGGCTGGCCCGGCTAGAATGGGCTAGCCCGGCTGGTCTAGTCTGGTCTGACCCGGCTAGAATGGGCTGGCCCGGCTGGTCTGGTCTGACTGAGCTGGCCCGGCTAGAATGGGCTAGCCTGGCTGGTCTAGTCTGGTCTGACTGAGCTGGCCCGGCTAGAATGGGCTGGCCCGGGTAGAATGGGCTAGCCCGGCTGGTCTAGTCTGGTCTGACTGAGCTGGCCCGGCTAGAATGGGCTAGCCCGGCTGGTCTAGTCTGGTCTGACTGAGCTGGCCCGGCTAGAATGGGCTAGCCCGGCTGGTCTAGTCTGCTCTGACTGAGCTGGCCCGGCTGGAATGGGCTGGCCAGGCTGGAATGGGCTGGCCCGGCTGGAATGGGCTTGCCTGGCTGGAATGGGCTGGCCTGGTCTGACTGGGCTGGCCAGGCTGGAATGGTCTGGTCTGACTGAGCTGGCACGGCTGGAATGGGCTGGCCTGGCTGGAATGGGCTGGCCTGGTCTGACTGAGCTGGCACGGCTGGAATGGACTAGCCTGGCTGGAATGGGCTGGCCTGGTCTGACTGGGCTGGCCCGGCTGGAATGGGCTCGCCTGGTCTGACTGGGCTGGCCCGGCTGGAATGGGCTGGCCTGGCTGGAATGGGCTGGCCTGGTCTGACTGGGCTGGCCCGGCTGGAATGGGCTGGTCTGGTCTGACTGGGCTGGCCCGGCTGGAATGGGCTGGCCTGGCTGGAATGGGCTGGCCCGGCTGGAATGGGCTGGCCTGGCTGGAATGGGCTGGCCTGGTCTGACTGGGCTGGCCCGGCTGGAATGGGCTGGCCTGGCTGGAATGGGCTGGCCCGGCTGGAATGGGCTTGCCTGGTCTGACTGGGCTGGCCTGGCTGGAATGGGCTGGCCTGGTCTGACTGGGCTGGCCCGGCTGGAATGGGCTGGCCTGGCTGGAATGGGCTGGCCCGGCTGGAATGGGCTGGCCTGGCTGGAATGGGCTGGCCCGGCTGGAATGGGCTGGCCTGGCTGGAATGGGCTGGCCTGGTCTGACTGGGCTGGCCCGGCTGGAATGGGCTGGCCTGGTCTGACTGTGCTGGCCCGGCTGGAATGGGCTAGCCCGGCTGGAATGGGTTGGCCTGGCTGGAATGGGCTGGCCTGGCTGGAATGGGCTGGCCCGGCTGGAATGGGCTGGCCTGGCTGGAATGGGCTGGCCTGGTCTGACTGGGCTGGCCCGGCTGGAATGGGCTGGCCTGGTCTGACTGCGCTGGCCCGGCTGGAATGGGCTGGCCTGGTCTGACTGGGCTGGCCTGGCTGGAATGGGCTGGCCCGGCTGGAATGGGCTGGCCCGGCTGGAATGGGCTGGCCTGGCTGGAATGGGCTGGCCTGGTCTGACTGGGCTGGCCTGGCTGGAATGGGCTGGCCCGGCTGGAATGGGCTGGCCTGGTCTGACTGGGCTTGCCCGGCTGGAATGGGCTGGCCCGGCTGGAATGGGCTGGTCTGGTCTGACTCCCTATCAGTGTTGCTACCATGCTTTCTAACCATGGTTCCTGGATAAACACTCTGATCTTTCCCTCTCTCTGAACACATCCATACAGCAGAACTCACTTAGTCAGCTAGAGGCCTCTCATATAGTACTGTATAATATGGTATTGTATAGTATTTCTACCGTATTGTATAGTACTGTATAGTATTGTGTAGTATTGTATGATTTGATTTGATTTGATATTGTATAGTGATGTTTGGAATGATATAGTACTGTATTGTATTGCATAGTATTGTATAGTGCTGTATTGAATTGTATAGTATTGTATAGTACTGTATAATATTGTATAGTATTGTATAGTACTGTATAATATTGTATAGAATGGTATTGTATAGTACTGTATTGGATTGTATAGTACAGTATAGTATTGAATAATATTATATAGTATTGTATTGAATTGTATAGTACTGTATTGTATTGTATAGTATTGCATAGTACTGTAATGAATTGTATAGTACTGTATTGTATTGTATTGTATAGTACTGTATAGAATGGTCTTGTATTGTACTGTACTGTATTGTATAGTATTGTATAGCACTGTACTGTATTGTATAGAATGGTATAGTACTGTATAGTACTGCATTGAATTGTATAGTACTGTATTGTATTGTAAAATATTGTATAGTATTGTATAGTACTGCATTGAATTGTATAGAATGGTATTGTATTGTATAGTACTGTATTGTATTGTATAATATTGTATAGTATTGTATAGTACTGCATTTAATTGTATAGAATGGTATACTACTGTATTGAATTGTATAGACTGGTATCATATTGTATTGTATAGAATGGTATAGCACTGTATTGTATAGTACTGCATTGAATTGCATAGAATGGTAAAATACTGTATTGTATAGTATTGTATATTACTGTATATAATGGTACAATACTGTATAGAATGGTATAATACTTTATTGTTTTGTATAGAATGGTATTGTATTGTATAATATTGTATAGTTTTGTATAGCACTGCATTGAATTGTATAGAATTGTATTGTATTGTATAGTACTGCATTGCATTGTATCGAATGGTATAGTACTGTATTGTACTGTATTGTATTGTATAGAATTGTATAGTACTGTATTGTATTGTATAGAATGGTATAGTACTGCATTGTATTGTATAGAATGGTATAGTACTGTATTGTATAATACTGTATTGTATTTTTCATTTCTTTTATTTTACCTTTATTTTACTAGGCAAGTCAGTTAAGTACAAATTCTTATTTTCAATGACGGCCTAGGAACAGCGGGTTAACTGCCTGTTCAGGGGCAGAACGACAGATTTGTACCTTCTCAGCTCGGGGATTCGAACTTGCAACCTTTCGGTTACTAGTCCAACGCTCTAACCACTAGGCTATCCTGCCGCCCCTAGAATGGTATAGTACTGTATTGTATTGTATAGTACTGCATTGTATTGTATAGTACTGTATTGCATTGTATAGTACTGCATTGCATTGTATATAATGGTATAGTACCTCATTGTATTGTATAGAATGGTATATTACTGTATTGTATTGTATAACATTGTATAGTATTGTATAGAACGGTATAATACTGTATTGTATAGTACTGTATATAATGGTATAATACTGTATTGTATAGTACTGTATAGAATGGTATAATACTGTATTGTATAGTACTGTATAGAATGGTATAATACTGTATTGTATTGTATAACATTGTATAGTATTGTATAGTACTGTATTGTATTGTATAATATTGCATAGTATTATATAGTACTGCATTGTATAGTATAGAATAGAATTGTGACCGCAGAACACTTCTACCTCCTCCTCCACTACAGTCAATTAGCTGGTCAACCTGCCGACCCAGCTGCGACAGAGGACAGTAGTCACTCCCAATGGACCCTGCAGGCTACAGCCTCGGATTCAGGGGCTCTGCCACGTAGACAGAGGCCTGCTATAAATATACATCCCCCACCCCTCTGGAATACAGTGCCCTGATTGGCTAAAGCAGTAAACAAAGGTCTGTGCCGCCCTTGGTACTGCGCTGTGCCCTTGGTCAGGGGTGCATACTACTGTCTTGTATGAGGATGATGGTGTAGGCCAGGCAGTAGTACTGTGTGTATATGGCCAGGCAGTAGTACTGTGTGTATATGGCCAGTCAGTAGTACTGTGTGTATATGGCCAGGCAGTAGTACTGTGTGTATATGGCCAGTCAGTAGTACTGTGTGTATATGGCCAGGCAGTAGTACTGTGTGTATATGGCCAGGCAGTAGTACTGTGTGTATATGCCCAGGCAGTATTACTGTGTGTATATGGCCAGGCAGTAGTACTGTGTGTATATGGCCAGGTAGTAGTACTGTGTGTATATGGCCAGGCAGTAGTACTGTGTGTATATGGCCAGGCAGTAGTACTGTGTGTATATGCCCAGGCAGTATTACTGTGTGTATATGGCCAGGCAGTAGTACTGTGTGTATATGGCCAGGCAGTAGTACTGTGTGTATATGGCCAGGCAGTAGTACTGTGTGTATATGGCCAGGCAGTAGTACTGTGTGTATATGCCCAGGCAGTATTACTGTGTGTATATGGCCAGGCAGTAGTACTGTGTGTATATGGCCAGGCAGTAGTACTGTGTGTATATGGCCAGGCAGTAGTACTGTGTGTATATGACCAGGCAGTAGTACTGTGTGTATATGGCCAGGCAGTATTACTGTGTGTATACGGCCAGGCAGTAGTACTGTGTGTATATGGCAGGGCAGTAGTACTGTGTGTATATGGCCAGGCAGTAGTACTGTGTGTATATGGCCAGGCAGTAGTACTGTGTGTATATGGCCAGGCAGTAGTACTGTGTGTATATGGCCAGGCAGTAGTACTGTGTGTATATGGCCAGGCAGTAGTACTGTGTGTATATGGCCAGGCAGTAGTACTGTGTGTATATGCCCAGGCAGTATTACTGTGTGTATATGGCCAGGCAGTAGTACTGTGTGTATATGGCCAGGCAGTAGTACTGTGTGTATATGGCCAGGCAGTAGTACTGTGTGTATATGGCCAGGCAGTAGTACTGTGTGTATATGGCCAGGCAGTATTACTGTGTGTATACGGCCAGGCAGTAGTACTGTGTGTATATGGCAGGGCAGTAGTACTGTGTGTATATGGCCAGGCAGTAGTACTGTGGGTATATGGCCAGGCAGTAGTACTGTGTGTATATGGCCAGGCAGTAGTACTGTGTGTATATGGCCAGGCAGTAGTACTGTGTGTATATGGCCAGGCAGTATTACTGTGTGTATATGGCAGGCAGTAGAAGCAGGTGGAGTGAGGGGGATGGTGATGATGATGATGGTAACGGTTCTGCTCTCCCTGCTGTGAGGCCACAGTGCACATGGTGTGCTTTGTCCGTTCGTACACCACCCCCGACCCCGTACCGCCTCCACATCACACTCCAACACATCTGGACAGCCCCCCCCCAGGCTTCCTGGTCTCCCAGCGAGCAGTTCAGCTCAGCCAATCAACGAAGGGCTTCTCTGCCCTGGTCGTTATCAATCATGACACTGCCTTAAGCCATGTGAGTAACTCTATTCAGCTACCTCACATCAGACCTCACATCAGACCTCACATCAGACCTCACATCAGAGATCACATCAGACCTCACATCAAACCTCATATCAGACCTCACATCAGACCTCACTACTCCAGACCTCACATCAGACCTCACATCAGACCTCATATCAGACCTCACATCAGACCTCTCATCAGACATCATATCAGACCTCATATCAGACCTGATATCAGACCTCACTACTCCAGACCTCACATCAGACCTCACATCAGACCTCACATCAGACATCATATCAGACCTCACATCAGACCTCACATCAGACCTCACATCAAACCTCACATCAAACCTTACATCAGACCTCACATCAGACCTCGCATCAGACCTCACTGCTCCAGACCTCACATCAGACCTCACATCAGACCTCATATCAGACCTCATATCAGACCTCACTGCTACAGACCGCACATCAGACCTCACATCAGACCTCATATCAGACCTCACATCAGAAATCACATCAACCTCACATCAGACCTCATATCAGACCTCACATCAAACCTCATATCAGACCTCACATCAGACCTCATATCAGACCTCACATCAGACCTCATATCAAACCTCACATCAGACCTCTCATCAGACATCATATCAGACCTCACATCAGACCTCACATCAGACCTCACGTCAGACCTCACATCAGACCTCATATCAGACCTCACATCAGACCTCACTGCTCCAGACCTCACATCAGACCTCACATCAGACCTCACAGCTCCAGACCTCACATCAGACCTCACATCAGACCTCATATCAGACCTCACATCAGAGATCACATCAGACCTCACATCAAACCTCATATCAGACCTCACATCAGACCTCACATCAGACCTCACATCAGACCTCACATCAGACCTCACATCAGACCTCATATCAGACCTCACATCAGACCTCATATCAGACCTCACATCAGACCTCACTACTCCAGACCTCACATCAGACCTCACATCAGACCTCATATCAGACCTCACATCAGACCTCTCATCAGACCTCCTATCAGACCTCATATCAGACCTCACATCAGAACTCACTACTCCAGACCTCACATCAGACCTCACATCAGACCTCACATCAGACATCATATCAGACCTCACATCAGACCTCACATCAAACCTCACATCAAACCTTACATCAGACCTCAAATCAGACCTCGCATCAGACCTCACTGCTCCAGACCTCACATCAGATCTCACATCAGACCTCACATCAGACCTCATATCAGACCTCACATCAGACCTCATATCAGACCTCACATCATACCTCATATCAGACCTCACATCAGACCTCTCATCAGACCTCACATCAGACCTCACATCAGACCTCACGTCAGACCTCACATCAGACCTCATATCAGACCTCTGCTCCAGACCTCACATCAGACCTCACATCAGACCTCACATCAGACCTCATATCAGACCTCACATCAGACCTCACTACTCCAGACCTCACATCAGACCTCACATCAGACCTCATATCAGACCTCACATCAGACCTCTCATCAGACATCATATCAGACCTCATATCAGACCTCACATCAGACCTCACTACTCCAGACCTCACATCAGACCTCACATCAGACCTCACATCAGACATCATATCAGACCTCACATCAGACCTCACATCAGACTTCACATCAAACCTCACATCAAACCTTACATCAGACCTCACATCAGACCTCGCATCAGACCTCACTGCTCCAGACCTCACATCAGACCTCACATCAGACCTCATATCAGACCTCAAATCAGACCTCACATCAGACCTCATATCAGACCTCATATCAGACCTCACTGCTCCAGACCTCACATCAGACCTCACATCAGACATCACATCAACCTCACATCAGACCTCATATCAGACCTCACATCAAACCTCATATCAGACCTCACATCAGACCTCATATCAGACCTCACATCAGACCTCATATCAGACCTCACATCAGACCTCTCATCAGACCTCATATCAGACCTCATATCAGACCTCACATCAGACCTCACATCAGACCTCATATCAGACCTCACATCAGACCTCACTACTTCAGACCTCACATCAGACCTCACATCAGACCTCACATCAGACCTCATATCAGACCTCACATCAGACCTCACATCAGACCTCATATCAGACCTCACATCAGACCTCACTACTTCAGACCTCACATCAGACCTCACATCAGCCCTCATATCAGACCTCACATCAGACCTCTCATCAGACATCATATCAGACCTCATATCAGACCTCACATCAGAACTCACTACTCCAGACCTCACATCAGACCTCACATCAGACCTCACATCAGACATCATATCAGACCTCACATCAGACCTCACATCAAACCTCACATCAAACCTTACATCAGACCTCACATCAGACCTCGCATCAGACCTCACTGCTCCAGACCTCACATCAGACCTCACATCAGACCTCACATCAGACCTCACATCAGACCTCACATCAGACCTCATATCAGACCTCACATCAGACCTCACATCAGACCTCATATCAGACCTCACATCAGACCTCATATCAGACCTCATATCAGACCTCACTGCTCCAGACCTCCCATCAGACCTCACATCAAGACCTCCCATCAGACCTCACATCAGACCTCACATCAGACCTCACATCATACCTCATATCAGACCTCATATCAGACCTCACATCAGACCTCACATCAACCTCACATCAGACCTCACATCAGACCTCATATCAGACCTCATATCAGACCTCACATCAGACCTCACTACTCCAGACCTCACATCAGACCTCACTACTCCAGACCTCTCATCAGACCTCATCAGACCTCACATCAGACCTCATATCAGACCTCACATCAGACCTCACTACTCCAGACCTCACATCAGACCTCACTACTCCAGACCTCACATCAGACATCACATCAGACCTCACATCAGACCTCATATCAGACCTCACATCAGACCTCTCATCAGACATCATATCAGACCTCACATCAGACCTCACGTCAGACCTCACATCAGACCTCATATCAGACCTCACATCAGACCTCACATCAGACCTCACATCAGACCTCACTGCTCGAGACCCACAGGGTTCAGACCTCACATCAGACCTCACATCAGACCTCACTGCTCCAGATCTCACATCAGACCTCACATCAGACATCACATCAGACCTCATTGCTCCAGACCTCACATCAGACCTCACATCAGACCTCACATCAGACCTCACATCAGACCTCACTGCTCCAGACCTCACATCAGACCTCACTGCTCCAGACCTCACATCAGACCTCACTGCTCCAGACCTCACATCAGACCTCACATCAGACCTCACATCAGACATCACATCAGACCTCTCATCAGACATTACATCAGACCTCACATCAGACCTCACATCAGACCTCACATCAGACCTCACTTTAACTCTCACAGATCAAAGGGTTTAAACCGCATCTGAAGTTAAGTTGTTACTAATACAAGTGACACCCAATCAATTAATCTAGTAGCTAGTGCTAGTCATTATCAATTCATCAATGACTGTTTCCACATGAACTGAGAGGAGGAGGAGAGGAGAAAAGAGAGGAGGAGAGTAGAGGCGAAGAGGGGCAGAGGAGGTGGAGGCAGAGGAGGAGGGATGAGGAGGGGGCAGAGGAAGAGGAGGAGGGGGCAGAGGAAGAGGAGGAGGGGGATGAGGAGGGGGCAGAGGAAGAGGAGGAGGGGGCAGAGGAAGAGGAGGAGGGGATGTGGAGGGGTGGGGAGGGGAGGGGGCAGAGGAGGTGGAGGCAGAGGAGGAGGGATGAGGAGGGGGCAGAGGAAGAGGAGGAGGGGGATGTGGAGGGGGTGGGGAGGGGAGGGGGCAGAGGAGGTGGAGGCAGAGGAGGAGGGATGAGGAGGGGGCAGAGGAAGAGGAGGAGGGGGATGTGGAGGGGGTGGGGAGGGGAGGGGGCAGAGGAGGTGGAGGCAGAGGAGGAGGGATGAGGAGGGGGCAGAGGAAGAGGAGGAGGGGGATGTGGAGGGGGGGGGGGAGGGAGGGGGCAGAGGAGGTGGAGGCAGAGGAGGAGGGATGAGGAGGGGGCAGAGGAAGAGGAGGAGGGGGATGTGGAGGGGGCGGGGAGGGGCAGAGGAGGTGGAGGCAGAGGAGGAGGAGGAGGAGGGAGGAATGAGGAGGGGGAGGAAGAGGGACGAGGAGGGGGTGAAGGAAAGTGGATAGACAAGAAGATGAAAGATGGAAGGGATGTGGAAAAAAGAGGCAGGTTGTGTGCAGGGAGGGAGGGAGGTAGGGAGGGAGGGAGAATAAAAGGAAGGAGGGAGGGTGAGTGAGGAGGGAGGGAGGGAGGCAGACACTAATGTAAGTGTTGGGGGTTGAGAGGGTAAAGAGAGGGACTTTGAGAGCAGAGAGCCATCCATGATAAAGGGAGGGATAGGGGGAGGGAGAAATGGAGGAGAGAAAGAGCTAGACCGTGGTTCACAACACAGGTTCACAACACCGGTTCACAGCACTGGTCTAAATGAGGGGGATCTACAGACAGGACTATACCGCACGGTACAGCCTGGACACTGGAGAGAGGAGAGGGCAGACTGGTTATTAGAGAGCAGAGGAGCCAGTGTACTCTGTGTGTGTACTCTGTGTGTGTGTGTGTGTGTGTGTGTGTGTGTGTGTGTGTGTGTGTGTATGTGTGTGTGTGTGTGTGTGTGTGTGTTTGTGCACGTGTGTGTGCACGTGTGTATGTGTGTGTGTGCACATGCGTGTGTGTGTATCTAGAGGTCTCACCTGCTGTCCTGCCTTGTGATTGTGTGTGTGTGTGTACTCTGTGTGTGTGTGTGTGTGTGTGTGTGTGTGTGTGTACTCTGTGTGTGTGTGTGTGTACTCTGTGTATGTGTGAGTGTGTGTGTGTGTGTGTATCTAGAGGTCTCACCTGCCGTCCTGCCTGGTGATTGTGTGTGTGTGTGTGTGTGTGTGTGTGTGTGTGTGTGTGTGTGTGTGTGTGTGTGTGTGTGTGTGTGTGTGTGTATCTAGAGGTCTCACCTGCCGTCCTGCCTTGGTGATTGTGTGTGTGTGTGTGTGTGTGTGTGTGTGTGTGTGTGTGTGTGTGTGTGTGTGTGTGTATCTAGAGTTCTCACCTGCCGTCCTGCCTGGTGATTGTGTGTGTGTGTGTGTGTGTGTGTGTGTGTGTGTGTGTGTGTGTGTGTGTGTGTGTGTGTGTGTGTGTGTGTGTGTGTGTGTGTGTGTGTGTATCTAGAGGTCTCACCTGCCGTCCTGCCTGGTGATTGTATAACCATATGCAGGGTTATTGATGAAGCTGATGTTGACACCAACCAGAGGCGTTCCGTCTGATGTCACCACCTGTCCACGAATCACACAGGCATGGCTACGGAGAGAAAGAGAGAGAGACTCAGGCACGGCTACGGAGAGAGAGAGAGAGAGAGACTCAGGCATGGCTACGGAGAGAAAGAGAGAGAGACTCAGGCACGGCTACGGAGAGAGAGAGAGAGAGACTCAGGCATGGCTACGGAGAGAGAGAGAGAGACTCAGGCATGGCTACGGAGAGAGAGAGAGAGAGACTCAGGCACGGCTACGGAGAGAAAGAGAGAGAGACTCAGGCACGGCTACGGAGAGAGAGAGAGAGACTCAGGCATGGCTACGGAGAGAAAGAGAGAGAGAGACTCACACAGGCATGGCTACAGAGAGAGAGAGAGAGAGAGACTCACACAGGCATGGCTACAGAGAGAGAGAGAGAGAGAGAGAGACTCAGGCATGGCTACGGAGAGAGAGAGAGAGAGACTCACACAGGCATGGCTACAGAGAGAGAGAGAGAGAGAGACTCAGGCATGGCTACAGAGAGAGAGAGAGAGAGAGAGAGAGAGAGACTCAGGCATGGCTACGGAGAGAGAGAGAGAGAGAGACTCACACAGCATTGGCTACGGAGAGAGAGAGAGAGAGAGAGACTCAGGCATGGCTACGGAGAGAGAGAGAGAGAGACTCAGGCATGGCTACGGAGAGAGAGAGAGAGAGAGAGACTCAGGCATGGCTACGGAGAGAGAGAGAGAGAGAGAGAGAGAGAGAGAGAGAGAGAGAGAGAGAGACTCAGGCATGGCTACGGAGAGAGAGAGAGAGAGACTCAGGCATGGCTACGGAGAGAGAGAGAGAGAGACTCAGGCATGGCTACGGAGAGAGAGAGAGAGAGACTCAGGCATGGCTACGGAGAGAGAGAGAGAGAGAGAGAGAGAGAGACTCAGGCATGGCTACGGAGAGAGAGGGAGAGAGAGAGACTCAGGCATGGCTACGGAGAGAGAGAGAGAGAGAGACTCAGGCATGGCTACGGAGAGAGAGAGAGAGACTCAGGCATGGCTACGGAGAGAGAGAGAGAGACTCAGGCATGGCTCAGGCATGAGCTAGGCATGGGAGAGAGAGAGAGAGAGACTCAGGCATGGCTACGGAGAGAGAGAGAGAGAGACTCAGGCATGGCTACGGAGAGAGAGAGAGAGAGAGACTCAGGCATAGCTACGGAGAGAGAGAGAGAGACTCAGGCATAGCTACGGAGAGAGAGAGAGAGAGAGAGAGAGAGAGAGGAGAGAGAGAGAGAGAGAGAGAGAGAATCACAGAGAGAGAGAGAGAGAGAGAGAGAGAGAGAGAGAGAGAGAGAGAGAGAGACTCAGGCATGGCTACGGAGAGAGAGAGAGAGACTCAGGCATAGCTACGGAGAGAGAGAGAGAGAGAGAGAGAGAGAGAGAGAGAGAGAGAGAGTGAGAGAGAGAGAATCACACAGAGAGAGAGAGAGAGAGAGAGAGAGAGAGAGAGAGAGAGAGAGAGAGAGAGAGACTCACACAGAGAGAGAGAGAGAGAGAATCACACAGGCATGGCTACGGAGAGAGAGAGAGAGAGAGAGAATCACACAGAGAGAGAGAGAGAGAGATAATCACACAGAGAGAGACTCAGGGGGAGGCCTGTTACATACAGTATAGAGAGAGAGAGAGAGAGAGAGAGAGAGAGAGAGAGAGAGAGATAAAGAGAGAGATGGAGAGAAAGAGAAAGAGAGACTCAGGGGGAGGCCTGTTACATACAGTATAGAGAGATAGAGAGAGAGAGAGAGACTCAGGCCTGTACACTAGAGAGGAGAGATTGAAAAGTACACTATAGCACGGCTCAGTAAATGACTCTCTTCTGCTGCTGAATGGCAATCTATTTCCATAGCTGGAACACATATGAATAATTCAACAGATACAGAAAGGAAAACAACAGTAGGAACAATAGCATAAGTAAATAGACAGAAATAAAAACAGAGAAATCCCCTGGTATCAAACTAAGGGCTTGTAGAGGTTCTCCAAGGGCTTTTCCGTCCTGATCCTGAGAGGAATACGTTAATGAGAAAGCTTCACATGCCCCCCCCCCCCCCACCCCCCCCACCCCTCCGTCCAACACGATTACACTGCTGCTACTCTCTGTTTATTATATATGCATAGTCACTTTACCTCTACCTACATGTATATATTACCTCAACTTACCTGTGCCCTCTCCACATTGACTCTGTACCAGTACCCCCTGTATATAGTCTCCACATTGACTCTGTACCGGTACCCCCTGTATATAGCCTCCACATTGACTCTGTACCGGTACCCCCTGTATATAGCCTCCACATTGACTCTGTACCGGTACCCCCTGTATATAGCCTCCACATTGACTCTGTACTGGTACCCCCTGTATATAGACTCCACATTGACTCTGTACCGGTACCCCCTGTATATAGCCTCCACACTGACTCTGTACCGGTACCCCCTGTATATAGCCTCCACATTGACTCTGTACCGGTACCCCCTGTATATAACCTCCACATTGACTCTGTACCGGTACCCCCTGTATATAGCCTCCACATTGACTCTGTACTGGTACCCCCTGAATATAGCCTCTACATTGACTCTGTACCGGTACCCCCTGTATATAGTCTCCACATTGACTCTGTACTGGTACCCCCTGAATATAGCCTCCACATTGACTCTGTACTGGTTAACCCCAGTCCTACCCCTATCTCAAATCAAATCAAATCAAATGTATTTATATAGCCCTTCGTACATCAGCTGATATATCAAAGTGCTGTACAGAAACCCAGCCTAAAACCCCAAACAGCAAACAATGCAGGTGTAAAAGCACGGTGGCTAGGAAAAACTCCCTAGAAAGGCCAAAACCTAGCATATAGATAGATATAGTTTTAAACCCCTATCTATCCCCATTATGGACGTTAACCCCAGTCCTACCCCTATCTATCACCATTATGGAGGTTAACCCCAGTCCTACCCCTATCTATCCCCATTATGGTGGTTAACCCCAGTCCTACCCCTATCTATCACCATTATGGAGGTTAACCCCAGTCCTACCCCTATCTATCACCATTATGGAGGTTAACCCTAGTCCTACCCCTATCTATCCCCATTATGGTGGTTAACCCCTATCTATCCCCATTATGGTGGTTAACCCCAGTCCTACCCCTATCTATCACCATTATGGAGGTTAACCCCAGTCCTACCCCTATCTATCCTCATTATGGTGGTTAACCCCTATCTATCCTCATTATGGTGGTTAACCCCAGTCCTACCCCTATCTATCACCATTATGGAGGTTAACCCCAGTCCTACCCCTATCTATCACCATTATGGAGGTTAACCCCAGTCCTACCCCTATCTATCACCATTATGGAGGTTAACCCCAGTCCTACCCATATCTATCACCATTATGGAGGTTAACCCCAGTCCTACCCCTATCTATCCCCATTATGGTGGTTAACCCCAGTCCTACCCCTATCTATCCCCATTATGGAGGTTAACCCCAGTCCTACCCCTATCTATCACCATTATGGAGGTTAACCCCAGTCCTACCCCTATCTATCCTCATTATGGAGGTTAACCCCAGTCCTACCCCTATCTATCCCCATTATGGTGGTTAACCCCAGT
This sequence comes from Oncorhynchus nerka, assembly GCF_034236695.1. Lineage (NCBI taxonomy): Eukaryota > Metazoa > Chordata > Actinopteri > Salmoniformes > Salmonidae > Oncorhynchus > Oncorhynchus nerka. The sequence continues at coordinate 3,241,792 of NC_088406.1, forward strand.
CCTACCCCTATCTATCCTCATTATGGTGGTTAACCCCAGTCCTACCCCTATCTATCCCCATTATGGGGATTAACCCCAGTCCTACCCCTATCTATCACCATTATGGTGGTTAACCCCTATCTATCCTCATTATGGAGGTTAACCCCTATCTATCCTCATTATGGAGGTTAACCCCAGTCCTACCCCTATCTATCCCCATTATGGTGGTTAACCCCAGTCCTACCCCTATCTATCCCCATTATGGGGATTAACCCCAGTCCTACCCCTATCTATCACCATTATGGGGATTAACCCCAGTCCTACCCCTATCTATCACCATTATGGAGGTTAACCCCAGTCCTACCCCTATCTATCCCCATTATGGTGGTTAACCCCTATCTATTCCCATTATGGTGGTTAACCCCAGTCCTACCCCTATCTATCACCATTATGGAGGTTAACCCCAGTCCTACCCCTATCTATCACCATTATGGAGGTTAACCCCTATCTATCCCCATTATGGTGGTTAACCCCAGTCCTACCCCTATCTATCACCATTATGGTGGTTAACCCCAGTCCTACCCCTATCTATCCTCATTATGGTGGTTAACCCCAGTCCTACCCCTATCTATCCTCATTATGGTGGTTAACCCCAGTCCTACCCCTATCTATCACCATTATGGAGGTTAACCCCATTCCTACCCCTATCTATCCCCATTATGGTGGTTAACCCCATTCCTACCCCTATCTATCACCATTATGGTGGTTAACCCCAGTCCTACCCCTATCTATCACCATTATGGTGGTTAACCCCTATCTATCCCCATTATGGAGGTTAACCCCAGTCCTACCCCTATCTATCACCATTATGGAGGTTAACCCAAGTCCTACCCCTATCTATCACCATTATGGTGGTTAACCCAAGTCCTACCCCTATCTATCACCATTATGGTGGTTAACCCCAGTCCTACCCCTTTCTATCCCCATTATGGTGGTTAACCCCAGTCCTACCCCTATCTATCACCATTATGGAGGTTAACCCCAGTCCTACCCCTATCTATCCCCATTATGGTGGTTAACCCCTATCTATCCCCATTATGGAGGTTAACCCCAGTCCTACCCCTATCTATCCCCATTATGGTGGTTAACCCCAGTCCTACCCCTATCTATCCCCATTATGGTGGTTAACCCCTATCTATCACCATTATGGTGGTTAACCCCTATCTATCCCCATTATGGAGGTTAACCCCAGTCCTACCCCTATCTATCACCATTATGGAGGTTAACCCCAGTCCTACCCCTATCTATCACCATTATGGTGGTTAACCCCAGTCCTACCCCTATCTATCACCATTATGGTGGTTAACCCCAGTCCTACCCCTATCTATCACCATTATGGTGGTTAACCCCAGTCCTACCCCTATCTATCCTCATTATGGTGGTTAACCCCAGTCCTACCCCTATCTATCACCATTATGGTGGTTAACCCCTATCTATCCCCATTATGGTGGTTAACCCCAGTCCTACCCCTATCTATCCTCATTATGGTGGTTAACCCCAGTCCTACCCCTATCTATCCCCATTATGGTGGTTAACCCCAGTCCTACCCCTATCTATCACCATTATGGTGGTTAACCCCAGTCCTACCCCTATCTATCCCCATTATGGAGGTTAACCCCAGTCCTACCCCTATCTATCACCATTATGGAGGTTAACCCCTATCTATCACCATTATGGAGGTTAACCCCTATCTATCCTCATTATGGTGGTTAACCCCAGTCCTACCCCTATCTATCACCATTATGGAGGTTAACCCCAGTCCTACCCCTATCTATCACCATTATGGAGGTTAACCCCAGTCCTACCCCTATCTATCACCATTATGGAGGTTAACCCCAGTCCTACCCCTATCTATCCTCATTATGGGGATAGATAGGGGTTTAAAACTATATCTATTTTTGCAGTAGTGTCCCCAAACAACTGGTTCACTGCCACCCCTCCCTCTTTAATTAGACCTTGGCCGTTTCTGATAATTTTTTCATGCATATGTGGTTCTTAAACAGTCGACTCACACCGGGGACAATTAACACAGGGTTGTATGTAAGGGACTGCCCTCGACTCGTCCTTACTAGAGGCAAGCTCATTCTCCCACCTCAGACTGCTGTTCCAAGCACACACACCGTTCCCCAGGCAAGCTCATTGGTTCACTCTGTGGTACACCGTTCCCCAGGCAAGCTCATTGGTTCACTCTGTGGTACTCCGTTCCCCAGGCAAACTCATTGGTTCACTCTGTGGTACTCCGTTCCCCAGGCAAGCTCATTGGTTCACTCTGTGGTACTCCGTTCCCCAGGAACGAGAGCTTTAAGCTTGTCCCCTTCAGAGGACCTTGGATCAACTGAACAGAGCAGACCATGACGTGTGTGTGTGTGTGTGTGTGTGTGTGTGTGTGTGTGTGTGTGTGTGTGTGTGTGTGTGTGTGTGTGTGTGTGTGTGTGTGTGTGTGTGTGTGACTTTTTAAAATAAATCTGAGCAGCAGTCTTCTGTAAACAAACCAGGAATAAAGTAGTGCACTATATAGGGAATAGGGTGTACAGAGCTCTGGTCTAAAGTAGTGCACTATATAGGGAATAGGGTGTATAGAGCTCTGGTCTAAAGTAGTGCACTATATAGGGAATAGGGTGTACAGAGCTCTGGTCTAAAGTAGTGCACTATATAGGGAATAGGGTGTACAGAGCTCTGGTCTAAAGTAGGGCACTAAATAATTACTGCTGCAGCCTTCCTGGCTAGCTGCAAACTGTTACTGACAAACCCACACATCCATCTGTCTGCATTTCTCTAGAATTAGCAGTGGCACTAACACAGCTAGTGTTAGCCTTGTCTGGTCATCTACGATTACTCAGTCATGCTGACAGTTGATAGAGTCTAGAGTCTTCTTTGAAAGGGCAGTCTGTGTGTCAAACTCTAGTACGGGCCCTGGCCAAAAGTAGTGCACTATGTAGGGAAAAGAAAGATATTTGGGATGCAGATTTTCTCTGTTTACATGGGAGCTGGAACTATATACTTACTACATCTAACCCCTTGGAGAGATGAGCTAACAGCTAACAACACTCCCGTTATATAACCAGGCTAACAGCTAACAACCCTCTCCATCATAAAACCAAGCTAACAGCTAACAACCCTCTCCATCATAAAACCATGCTAACAGCTAACAACCCTCTCCATTATAAAACCAGGCTAACAGCTAACAACCCTCCCATTATAAAACCCCCATTATAAAACCAAGCTAACAGCTAACAACCCTCTCCATCATAAAACCAAGCTAACAGCTAACAACCCTCCCATTATAAAACCAAGCTAACAGCTAACAACCCTCTCCATTATAAAACCAAGCTAACAGGACCTTCAACCCTTCTCAGTTATAAAACCAAGCTAACAGGACCTTCAACCCTTCTCAGTTATAAAACCAAGCTAACAGGACCTTCAACCCTCGCGTTATAAAACCAAGCTAACAGGACCTTCAACCCTCCCGTTATAAAACCAAGCTAACAGGACCTTCAACCCTCGCGTTATAAAACCAAGCTAACAGGACCTTCAACCCTTCTCAGTTATAAAACCAAGCTAACAGGACCTTCAACCCTCCCGTTATAAAACCAAGCTAAAGAGGACCTTCAACCCTCCCGTTATAAAACCAAGCTAACAGGACCTTCAACCCTTGCGTTATAAAACCAAGCTAACAGGACCTTCAACCCTCGCGTTATAAAACCAAGCTAACAGGACCTTCAACCCTCGCGTTATAAAACCAAGCTAACAGGACCTTCAACCCTCGCGTTATAAAACCAAGCTAACAGGATCTTCAACCCTCGCGTTATAAAACCAAGCTAACAGGACCTTCAACCCTTCTCAGTTATAAAACCAAGCTAACAGGACCTTCAACCCTCGTGTTATAAAACCAAGCTAACAGGACCTTCAACCCTCGCGTTATAAAACCAAGCTAACAGGACCTTCAACCCTCGCGTTATAAAACCAAGCTAACAGGGACACTGTACCCTGAGAGAGACACCAGTAACAACTTGACCAGGGAACATGTTTAGACCTTAATATAATATGAGGAACACAGACAGAGACACTGAAAGGAAACAAAACAGAGAGGCCTCGTTCCAAATGTCACTCTATTCCCTACACACTACACTACTTTTGACCAGGGCCCATAGGGAATAGGGTGCCATTTGGGAGTGTTCTTGTGGATGTAAAGAATAGCTAAGGCCTCAGTATTTTTCAGGCCAGGGCTGTAATAGTAATTTCTCCCTCAAATTGTTCCCTGAGACAAAGCCACTGTTTACTATTCTAGTCAGCGGTCTGTTCTGTTCTGTCTGTGTCTCTGTCTGTGTCTCTGTCTGTGTCGCTGTCTGTGTCTCTGCCTGTGTCTCTGTCTGTGTCTCTGTCTGTCTCTGTCTGTCTCTGTCTGTCTCTGTCTCTGTCCGTGTCTCTGTCTGTCTCTGTCTGTTTCTCTGTATTTGTCTGTGTCTCTGTCTG
>NC_088406.1:3253803-3273803 GCF_034236695.1 Oncorhynchus nerka
AGAGTGCTCCTGTGAATATGAGATGGCTGCTGTGGCTAAGTGGGAGTGCTCCTGTGCTCCTGTGAATATGATATGGCTGCTGTTGCTGAGTGGGAGTGCTCCTGTGAATATGAGATGGCTGCTGTGGCTGAGTGGGAGTGCTCCTGTGAATATGAGATGGCTGCTGTGGCTGAGTGGGAGTGCTCCTGTGAATATGAGAATATGAGATGGCTGATGTGGCTGAGTGGGAGTGCTCCTGTGAATATGAGATGGCTGCTGTGGCTGAGTGGGAGTGCTCCTGTGAATATGAGATGGCTGCTACGGCTAAGTGGGAGTGTTCCTGTGAATATGAGATGGCTGCTGTGGCTAAGTGGGAGTGCTCCTGTGAATATGAGATGGCTGCTGTGGCTAAGTGGGAGTGCTCCTGTGCTCCTGTGAATATGATATGGCTGCTGTTGCTGAGTGGGAGTGCTCCTGTGAATATGAGATGGCTGATGTGGCTGAGTGGGAGTGTTCCTGTGAATATGAGATGGCTGATGTGGCTGAGTGGGAGTGCTCCTGTGAATATGAGATGGCTGCTGTGGCTGAGTGGGAGTGCTCCTGTGAATATGAGATGGATGCTACGGTTGAGTGGGAGTGCTCCTGTGAATATGAGATGGCGGCTACGGCTGAGTGGGAGTGCTCCTGTGAATATGAGATGGATGATGTGGCTAAGTGGGAGTGCTCCTGTGAATATGAGATGGCTGATGTGGCTGAGTGGGAGTGCTCCTGTGAATATGAGATGGCTGCTGTGGCTGAGTGGGAGTGCTCCTGTGAATATGAGAATATGAGATGGCTGATGTGGCTGAGTGGGCGTGCTCCTGTGAATATGAGATGGCTGCTGTGGCTGAGTGGGAGTGCTCCTGTGAATATGAGATGGCTGCTACGGCTAAGTGGGAGTGTTCCTGTGAATATGAGATGGCTGCTGTGGCTAAGTGGGAGTGCTCCTGTGCTCCTGTGAATATGATATGGCTGCTGTTGCTGAGTGGGAGTGCTCCTGTGAATATGAGATGGCTGATGTGGCTGAGTGGGAGTGTTCCTGTGAATATGAGATGGCTGATGTGGCTGAGTGGGAGTGCTCCTGTGAATATGAGATGGCTGCTGTGGCTGAGTGGGAGTGCTCCTGTGAATATGAGATGGCTGATGTGGCTGAGTGGGAGTGCTCCTGTGAATATGAGATGGCTGATGTGGCTGAGTGGGAGTGCTCCTGTGAATATGAGATGGCTGCTACGGCTGAGTGGGAGTGCTCCTGTGAATATGAGATGGCTGCTACGGCTGAGTGGGAGTGCTCCTGTGAATATGAGATGGCGGCTACGGCTGAGTGGGAGTGCTCCTGTGAATATGAGATGGCTGCTGTGGCTGAGTGGGAGTGCTCCTGTGAATATGAGATGGCTGCTACGGCTGAGTGGGAGTGCTCCTGTGAAAATGAGATGGCTGCTACGGCTGAGTGGGAGTGCTCCTGTGAATATGAGATGGCGGCTACGGCTGAGTGGGAGTGCTCCTGTGAATATGAGATGGCTGCTGTGGCTGAGTGGGAGTGCTCCTGTGAATATGAGATGGCTGCTGTGGCTGAGTGGGAGTGCTCCTGTGAATATGAGATGGCTGCTGTGGCTGAGTGGGAGTGCTCCTGTGAATATGAGATGGCTGCTGTGGCTGAGTGGGAGTGCTCCTGTGAATATGAGATGGCGGCTACGGCTGAGTGGGAGTGCTCCTGTGAATATGAGATGGCTGCTACGGCTGAGTGGGAGTGCTCCTGTGAATATGAGATGGCGGCTACGGCTGAGTGGGAGTGCTCCTGTGAATATGAGATGGCTGCTGTGGCTGAGTGGGAGTGCTCCTGTGAATATGAGATGGCTGCTGTGGTTGAGTGGGAGTGCTCCTGTGAATATGAGATGGCTGCTGTGGCTGAGTGGGAGTGCTCCTGTGAATATGAGATGGCTGCTGTGGCTGAGTGGGAGTGCTCCTGTGAATATGAGATGGCTGCTGTGGCTGAGTGGGAGTGCTCCTGTGAATATGAGATGGCTGCTGTGGCTGAGTGGGAGTGCTCCTGTGAATATGAGAATATGAGATGGCTGATGTGGCTGAGTGGGAGTGCTCCTGTGAATATGAGATGGCGGCTACGGCTGAGTGGGAGTGCTCCTGTGAATATGAGATGGCTGCTACGGCTGAGTGGGAGTGCTCCTGTGAATATGAGATGGCGGCTACGGCTGAGTGGGAGTGCTCCTGTGAATATGAGATGGCTGCTGTGGCTGAGTGGGAGTGCTCCTGTGAATATGAGATGGCTGCTACGGCTGAGTGGGAGTGCTCCTGTGAATATGAGATGGCTGCTACGGCTGAGTGGGAGTGCTCCTGTGAATATGAGATGGCGGCTACGGCTGAGTGGGAGTGCTCCTGTGAATATGAGATGGCTGCTGTGGCTGAGTGGGAGTGCTCCTGTGAATATGAGATGGCTGCTGTGGCTGAGTGGGAGTGCTCCTGTGAATATGAGATGGCTGCTGTGGCTGAGTGGGAGTGCTCCTGTGAATATGAGATGGCTGCTGTGGCTGAGTGGGAGTGCTCCTGTGAATATGAGATGGCGGCTACGGCTGAGTGGGAGTGCTCCTGTGAATATGAGATGGCTGCTGTGGCTGAGTGGGAGTGCTCCTGTGAATATGAGATGGATGATGTGGCTAAGTGGGAGTGCTCCTGTGAATATGAGAATATGAGATGGCTGATGTGGCTGAGTGGGAGTGCTCCTATGAATTTGAGATGGCTGCTGTGGCTGAGTGGGAGTGCTCCTGTGAATATGAGATAGCTGCTACGGCTAAGTGGAAGTGTTCCTGTGAATATGAGATGGCTGCTGTGGCTGAGTGGGAGTGCTCCTGTGAATATGAGATGGCTGCTGTGGCTAAGTGGGAGTGCTCCTGTGCTCCTGTGAATATGATATGGCTGCTGTTGCTGAGTGGGAGTGCTCCTGTGAATATGAGATGGCTGCTGTGGCTGAGTGGGAGTGCTCCTGTGAATATGAGATGGCTGCTACGGCTAAGTGGGAGTGTTCCTGTGAATATGAGATGGCTGCTGTGGCTAAGTGGGAGTGCTCCTGTGAATATGAGATGGCTGCTGTGGCTAAGTGGGAGTGCTCCTGTGCTCCTGTGAATATGATATGGCTGCTGTTGCTGAGTGGGAGTGCTCCTGTGAATATGAGATGGCTGATGTGGCTGAGTGGGAGTGTTCCTGTGAATATGAGATGGCTGATGTGGCTGAGTGGGAGTGCTCCTGTGAATATGAGATGGCTGCTGTGGCTGAGTGGGAGTGCTCCTGTGAATATGAGATGGCTGCTACGGCTGAGTGGGAGTGCTCCTGTGAATATGAGATGGCTGCTGTGGCTGAGTGGGAGTGCTCCTGTGAATATGAGATGGCTGATGTGGCTGAGTGGGAGTGCTCCTGTGAATATGAGATGGCGGCTACGGCTGAGTGGGAGTGCTCCTGTGAATATGAGATGGCTGCTGTGGCTGAGTGGGAGTGCTCCTGTGAATATGAGATGGCTGCTACGGCTGAGTGGGAGTGCTCCTGTGAATATGAGATGGCTGCTGTGGCTGAGTGGGAGTGCTCCTGTGAATATGAGATGGTTGCTGTGGCTGAGTGGGAGTGCTCCTGTGAATATGATATGGCTGCCGTGGCTGAGTGGGAGTGCTCCTGTGAATATGAGATGGCTGCTGTGGCTGAGTGGGAGTGCTCCTGTGAATATGAGATGGCTGCTGTGGCTAAGTGGGAGTGCTCCTGTGCTCCTGTGAATATGATATGGCTGCTGTTGCTGAGTGGGAGTGCTCCTGTGAATATGAGATGGCGGCTACGGCTGAGTGGGAGTGCTCCTGTGAATATGAGATGGCTGCTGTGGCTGAGTGGGAGTGCTCCTGTGCTCTCTTTCCATTTACTTCCCTCACTAACTAGGCCGTATAGAGCAGCTGTCTTGGCCAGATCTCTCCCATCAAACAATAGTTTATTAATCTCAAATGATTTCCTGCTAAAAATGATGAAAAATACTCCTGATTTGGACCCATAATAGCATAAAGATTCAGAGGGATTTAACGACAGATAAAAACATGCTAATTGATATCATGATTCATGGTAGGATATTGTCTGTACCAGTGTTCCTCAAGCCTAGTCCTGCTCTAGATGGACATAGTCCCCCTCCCCAAAACCTGCTACTGGTCGGTGTGACATTTTGGACAAGTAGTGCATTTAAAGGGAAAAGGGTGTCATTCGAGATAGATTAGAGACATTAGACACTTTGACTATCCCCTTAAATGTTTCTTATTGGACAAGTTCAGGTAGTCAGTCCCTCACAGTATCAGTCTGTTTTTTTTGCTGTTTTTTTTTTTAAACTATGTTTTCACCCCAATTTCGTGGAATCCAATTGGTAGTTACAGTCTTGTCTCATCGCTGCAAATCCCGTACGGACTCAGGAGAGGAAAACATGGAGAGCCGTGCGTCCCCCAAAACACGACACTCTATCCTCCTGATTCCTGCTTACAAGCAAAAACTAAAGCAGGAAGCACCAGTGACTCGCTCAATATGGAAGTGTTCAGATGAAGCAGATGCTAAGCTACAGGACTGTTTTGCTAGAACAGACTGGAACATGTTCCGGGATCCATACAATGGCATTGAGGAGTACATCACATCAGTCACCGGCTTTATCAATAAGTGCATTGACGACGTCGTCCCCATAGCGACCGTACGTACACATCCCAACTAGAAGCCATGGATTACAGGCAACATCCACATCGAGCTAAAGGCTAGAGCTGCCGCTCTTAAGGAGCGTTACACTAATCTGTACGCTTATAAGAAATCCCGTTAAGCCCTCAGACGAACCATCAAACAGACAAAGTGTCAATACAGGACTAAGATTGAATCCTACTACACCGACTCTGGTGCTCGTTGGATGTGGAAGGGCTTGCAAACTATTACTGACTACAAAGAGAAACCCAGACGCGAGCTGCCTAGTGACGCAACCCTACCAGACGAGTTAGATGCCTTTTATACTGGCTTCGAGGCAAACAACACTGAAGCAATCATGAGAATACCAGCTGTTCTCGATCACACTTTCCGTAGCCGATGTGAGCAAGACCTTTAAACAGGTCAACATTCACAAGGCCGCAGGGCCAGACAGATTACCAGGACGGGTACTCAGAGCATTCGCAGACCAACTGTCAAGTGTCTTTCCTGTCATTTTCAACCTCCCTGACCAAGTCTGTAATACCTACATGTTTCAAGCAGACCACCATAGTCCGTGCCAAAGGATATGAAGGTACCCTTCTTAAATGACTAGCACTCACGTCGATAGCCATGAAGTGCTTTGAAAGGCATGGCTCATATCATCATCCCGGAAACCCTAGACCCACTCCAATTTGCATACCGCCCCATACCGCCTCAATTGCACTCCACACTGCCCTTTCACACCTGGACAAAAGGAACACCTATGTGAGAATGCTGTTCATTGACTACAGCTCAGCGCTCAACACCATAGTGCCCACGAAGCTCATCACTAAGCTAAGAACTCTGGGACTAAACACCTCCCTCTGCAACTGGATCCTGGTCTTCCTGACAGGCCGCCCCCAGGTGGTAAGGGTAGGTAGCAACACATCTGCCACGCTGATCCTCAACACTGGAGCTCCCCAGGGGTGCGTGCTCAGTCCCCTCCTGTACTCCCTGTTCACCTACGACTGCGTGGCCAAGCACGACTCCAACACCATCATTTAGTTTGCTGACAACATAACAGTGGTAGGCCTGATCATCGACAACGATGAGACAGCCTATAGGGAGAAGGTCAGAGAACTGAACGTGTGGTGCCAGGACAACAACCTCTCCCTCAATGTGAGCAAGACAAAGGAACTGATCGTGGACTATAAGAAACGGAGGGCTGAACAAGCCCCCATTAATATCAACGGGGCTGTAGTGAAGCAGGTCAAAAGTTTCAAGTTCCTTGGTGTCCACATCACCAACAAACTATCACGGTCCAAACACACCAAGACAGTTGTGAAGAGGGCACGACATAAGCTTTTCTCCCTCAGGAGACTGAAAAGATTTGGCATGGGTCCCAGGATCCTCAAAGTTCCACAGCAGCACCATCGAGAGCATTCTGACCGGTTGTAACACCGCCTAGTATGGCAACTGTTTGGTATCCGACTGTAAGGACACTACAGAGGGTAGTGCGTACGGCTCAATACATCACTGGGGCCAAGCTTCCGGTCATCCAGGACCTCTATACTAGAAAAATCCAAAACCCCCAAAAATTGTCAAAGTCACCCAAGTCATAAACTGTTCTCTCTGCTACCGCACAGCAAGAGGTACCGGAGTTCCAAGCCAAAAGGCTTCTTAACAGCTTCTACCCCCAAGCCATAAGACTGCTGAACAATTAATCAAATGGCCACCCAAACGATTCACATTGACCCCCCCCCTGTTTTTACACTGCTGCTACTCGCTGTTTATTATCTATGCATAGGCACTTTACCTCTACCTACATGTACAAATGACCTGGACTAACCTGTGCCCTCTGCACATTGACTCGGTATCGGTACCTCCTGTAAATAGCCTCTTATTGTTATGTAATCTTATTGTCTCACTATTTATTACATTTTTTTTTTACTTTAGTTCACTTAGCAAATATTTTCTTAACTCTATTTAAAAAAAAATTGCATTGCTGTTTAAAAGCTTGTAAGCATTTTACGGTAAGGTCTAACACCTGTTGTATCCGGTGAGTTAATTTAATGAACGAGACCACGTTGACTCACCTGCCGTCAAAGAGGTTCGCCCCGGGGATGACGTGTGTGCTGTCCCGTCCCACCAGGAAGCGGACACGGTCGTAGAAGGACTGCAGATTGTTCTGGGTGGAGGAGAGCTGTGTCTCCTGGATGATGTCCAGGGGGTCTGGAGAGCCTACACATAGACCCGTGGTGTGGCACGACGCCTGCAAGCAACAGTCAGGGTCCATACAGTCCACCAAACCATCTGGAGGGGGAACATAGACAGGCAGGCATAAGCAAATACACACCCTTTTTAAAAACGACTTCAGCACCTACATGTACTTACAATCACATCTTATTGAAACGATTCATAGTCACTGTGTAATCCCAGTGGTCAATGTTATCCCCCATCACATCTCTACAACTCGACACCTCCTAACAACATGGATATCCTCAATCCTCCTTTGGCTCTTTCTGACAACAACTTCCACAGGCTTTCATAGCGAGAGTGAGCAGGGGTAGAGGCTATCTGAGTGGTAGAGGCTGACTGAGGGGTAGAGGCTGTCTGATAGAGGCTGAGTGGTAGAGGGGTAAAGGCTGTCTGATAGAGACTAAGTGGTAGAGTGGTAGAGGCTGTCTGATAGAGACTAAGTGGTAGAGTGGTAGAGGCTGTCTGATAGAGACTAAGTGGTAGAGTGGTAGAGGCTGTCTGATAGAGACTGAGTGGTAGAGGGGTAGAGGCTGTCTGATAGAGACTAAGTGGTAGAGGGGTAGAGGCTGTATGATAGAACCTGGTACCCCAGGTATATAACCAAGTTATCATCAACGTGGTACTGGTACCCCTGGTTTATAACCAAGTTATCATCAACGTGGTACTGGTACCCCAGGTTTATAACCAAGTTATCATCAACGTGGTACTGGTACCCCAGGTTTATAACCAAGTTATCATCAACGGGTATTTATTCCTCGTTATGTTATTGTTCTATTATTTCCAATGATTTAAATCTCTTTATTGTTGGGAAGGGCCTGTAAGTAAAGCATTTCACTGTTAGTCCACATATGTTGTTTATGAAGAATGTGACAAATACATTTGATTTGATTTAATTCGTGAAATAATTTGGCTTAATCTTCCCACCTTGCGAACACACACACACACACACACAGAGACACTCACATCAAACCACACTCGCAAACAACATCTGAATTCAGTCACGGCTGATAGCATTTCTTAATGAACCAAATCTAAAACCAGGAAGTGCAGCTATCCTTTAGCACCTCCCGCCCACAGCTGACTTCCCGCTGTAATTAAGGTCTGTAATGATTCACCACTCCAGAACCTGCTGATGTGTGTTAGCGCTGCAATTTACTTCCTGTCTGTGTGTTAGCGCTGCAATTTACTTCCTGTCTGTGTGTTAGCGCTGCAATTTACTTCCTGTCTGTGTGTTAGCTCTGCACTTTACTTCCTGTCTGTGTGTTAGCGCTGCAATTTACTTCCTGTCTGTGTGTTAGCGCTGCAATTTACTTCCTGTCTGTGTGTTAGCGCTGCAATTTACTTCCTGTCTGTGTGTTAGCGCTGCAATTTACTTCCTGTCTGTGTGTTAGCTCTGCACTTTACTTCCTGTCTGTGTGTTAGCGCTGCAATTTACTTCCTGTCTGTGTGTTAGCGCTGGATTTTACTTCCTGTCTGTGTGTTAGCGCTGCAATTTACTTCCTGTCTGTGTGTTAGCACTGGATTTTACTTCCTGTCTGTGTGTTAGCGCTGCAATTTACTTCCTGTCTGTGTATTAGCGCTGGATTTTACTTCCTGTCTGTGTGTTAGCGCTGCACTTTACTTCCTGTCTGTGTGTTAGCGCTGCACTTTACTTCCTGTCTGTGTGTTAGCGCTGCAATTTACTTCCTGTCTGTGTGTTAGCGCTGCATTTACTTCCTGTCTGTGTGTTAGCGCTGCATTTACTTCCTGTCTGTGTGTTAGCTCTGTAGTTTACTTAATGTCTGTGTGTTAGCGCTGCACTTTACTTCCTGTCTGTGTGTTAGCTCTGTAGTTTACTTAATGTCTGTGTGTTAGCGCTGCACTTTACTTCCTGTCTGTGTGTTAGCTCTGTAGTTTACTTCCTGTCTGTGTGTTAGCGCTGCATTTACTTCCTGTCTGTGTGTTAGCGCTGGATTATACTTCCTGTCTGTGTGTTAGCGCTGCAATTTACTTCCTGTCTGTGTGTTAGCTCTGCACTTTACTTCCTGTCTGTGTGTTAGCGCTGCATTTACTTCCTGTCTGTGTGTTAGCGCTGCAATTTACTTCCTGTCTGTGTGTTAGCGCTGTATTTACTTCCTGTCTGTGTGTTAGCGCTGCATTTACTTCCTGTCTGTGTGTTAGCTCTGTAGTTTACTTAATGTCTGTGTGTTAGCGCTGCACTTTACTTCCTGTCTGTGTGTTAGCTCTGCACTTTACTTCCTGTCTGTGTGTTAGCGCTGCAATTTACTTCCTGTCTGTGTGTTAGCTCTGCACTTTACTTCCTGTCTGTGTGTTAGCTCTGCACTTTACTTCCTGTCTGTGTGTTAGCTCTGTAGTTTACTTCCTGTCTGTGTGTTAGCTCTGCACTTTACTTCCTGTCTGTGTGTTAGCACTGGATTTTACTTCCTGTCTGTGTGTTAGCGCTGCAATTTACTTCCTGTCTGTGTGTTAGCTCTGTAGTTTACTTACTGTCTGTGTGTTAGCGCTGCACTTTACTTCCTGTCTGTGTGTTAGCTCTGTAGTTTACTTCCTGTCTGTGTGTTAGCGCTGCATTTACTTCCTGTCTGTGTGTTAGCTCTGTAGTTTACTTCCTGTCTGTGTGTTAGCTCTGTAGTTTACTTCCTGTCTGTGTGTTAGCTCTGCACTTTACTTCCTGTCTGTGTGTTAGCTCTGTAGTTTACTTCCTGTCTGTGTGTTAGCGCTGCACTTTACTTCCTGTCTGTGTGTTAGCTCTGTAGTTTACTTCCTGTCTGTGTGTTAGCTCTGCACTTTACTTCCTGTCTGTGTGTTAGCACTGGATTTTACTTCCTGTCTGTGTGTTAGCGCTGCAATTTACTTCCTGTCTGTGTGTTAGCTCTGTAGTTTACTTACTGTCTGTGTGTTAGCGCTGCACTTTACTTCCTGTCTGTGTGTTAGCTCTGTAGTTTACTTCCTGTCTGTGTGTTAGCTCTGTAGTTTACTTCCTGTCTGTGTGTTAGCTCTGTAGTTTACTTCCTGTCTGTGTGTTAGCTCTGTAGTTTACTTCATGTTAACTAGGTCATCAACACTCTGTTGCTCTCCACTTCCAGGAGCTCCTATCCCCCCATACCTATATCTTAGCCAGATACAAATAATAATACCTTCTTCCTCACTTCCTGTCTGCCTGGCTCAATTCCCTGGTAGCTAGACTGGTATTACAGCCCTCTCTTTTCTGCCATTGAGCCAGTGGGTACGGCCTTGGGCATGATAGTCATGCAGGGCCCATGCAGTGTTATAGGTAGAAACTAGTGTATATATCCTAGACAACATCAGTTTTATCCAAAGTGACTAACAGTCATAGGGGTTTTCATATCGATGGCTCCAGTGGGAATCAAATCCACAAACCTTGGCAATGCAAACACCATAATCTACCAACTGAGTCACACACAGGACTGCATTTCTCTGCAGTTGTAGAGTGTCTGGGTTATAATAACACGGCTGGCTAAAGCAGGGTTGTATCTGGGTCATTACATGGCTGGTGGAATCAGGGTTGTATCTGGGTCATTACATGGCTAAATCAGGGTTGTATCTGGGTCATTACATGGCTAAATCAGGGCTGTATCTGGGTCATTACATGGCTGGTGGAATCAGGGTTGTATTTGGGTCATTACATGGCTAAATCAGGGTTGTATCTGGGTCATTACATGGCTAAATCAGGGTTGTATCTGGGTCATTACATGGCTAAATCAGGGTTGTATCTGGGTCATTACATGGCTAAATCAGGGTTGTATCTGGGTCATTACATGGCTAAATCAGGGTTGTATCTGGGTCATTACATGGTTGGTGGATTCAGGGTTGTATCTGGGTCATTACATGGCTGGTGGATTCAGGGTTGTATCTGGGTCATTACATGGCTAAAGCAGGGTTGTATCTGGGTCATTACATGGCTAAATCAGGGCTGTATCTGGGTCATTACATGGCTAAATCAGGGTTGTATCTGGGTCATTACATCGCTAAATCAGGGTTGTATCTGGGTCATTACATGGCTAAATCAGGGCTGTATCTGGGTCATTACATGGCTAAATCAGGGTTGTATCTGGGTCATTACATCGCTAAATCAGGGTTGTATCTGGGTCATTACATGGCTAAATCAGGGCTGTATCTGGGTCATTACATGGCTAAATCAGGGTTGTATCTGGGTCATTACATGGCTAAATCAGGGCTGTATCTGGGTCATTACATGGCTGGTGGATTCAGGGTTGTATCTGGGTCATTACATGGCTGGTGGAATCAGGGCTGTATCTGGGTCATTACATGGCTGGTGGAATCAGGGTTGTATCTGGGTCATTACATGGCTAAATCAGGGCTGTATCTGGGTCATTACATGGCTAAATCAGGGTTGTATCTGGGTCATTACATGGCTGGTGGAATCAGGGTTGTATCTGGGTCATTACATGGCTGGTGGAATCAGGGTTGTATCTGGGTCATTACATGGCTGGTGGAATCAGGGCACGTCTCCAACGTGTTCTCCCGAAGGCCTTGGTTCTCCTGCTGGTTGTGAGGTGTGCCTGGCTATGCCCTGGGATGATTAGAGGGCCCGATGGGGCCTAGCAAAGATGTCTGTACTGGGGGGGGGGTTCAGAGCCCGGTGGGGTTTGACACCCTGGGGCTCAGACATGCCCACTCTGGGCTCTAACACAGCTTCCTGTGTACGTGTAACTACGTATCAACTCACAGCCCACTACTAATTCTCACCAGGACAGCGTGTCGCTGTTCTTTGTTTTCTAAGAAGCCAGGTTCTAAGTGTACAGGCCTGTCTGGAGGCTTTCGGAGGTCTGGGTCGACATCCAGTTCCAACTCACAGTAGATAGACTGGTTGTTATTGTTCTACAGTACCAGTGGAGATACCGTGGGGCGGCGCACAATTGGCCTAGCATCGTGCCGGGTCAGCGAGGGTCCGACACATTGGTGCTGCTGGCTTCCGGGTTGGATGGGCGCTGTGTCAAGAAGCAGTGCGGCTTGGAAAGGGTCGTGTTTCGGAGGACGCATGGCTCTCGACCTTCGCCTCTCCCGAGTCCATACGGGAGTTGAGACAAGACTGTAACTACTACCAAATGGATACCACGAAATTGGGGAGAAAAAATAAATAAAAAGTGGACACTGGGTGCTAATAGTAGGAGTTAGTCTATGGTGTTATAGTATAGGGATTGGTGTTAGTCTATGGTATTATAGTATAGTCTATGGTGTTATAGTATAGGGATTGGTGTTAGTCTATGGTGTTATAGTATAGTCTATGGTATTATAGTATAGTCTATGGTGTTATAGTATAGTCTATGGTGTTATAGTATAGTCTATGGTATTATAGTATAGTCTATGGTATTATAGTATAGTGATTGGTGTTAGTCTATGGTGTTATAGTATAGTGATTGGTGTTAGTCTATGGTATTATAGTATAGTGATTGGTGTTAGTCTATGGTATTATAGTATAGTCATTGGTGTTAGTCTATGGTGTTATAGTATAGTGATTGGTGTTAGTCTATGGTGTTATAGTATAGTCTATGGTATTATAGTATAGTCTATGGTATTATAGTATAGTCTATGGTATTATAGTATAGTCTATGGTATTATAGTATAGTCATTGGTGTTAGTCTATGGTGTTATAGTATAGTGATTGGTGTTAGTCTATGGTATTATAGTATAGTCATTGGTGTTAGTCTATGGTGTTATAGTATAGGGATTGGTGTTAGTCTATGGTATTATAGTATAGTCATTGGTGTTAGTCTATGGTGTTATAGTATAGTGATTGGTGTTAGTCTATGGTATTATAGTATAGTCATTGGTGTTAGTCTATGGTGTTATAGTATAGGGATTGGTGTTAGTCTATGGTATTATAGTATAGTCATTGGTGTTAGTCTATGGTGTTATAGTATAGGGATTGGTGTTAGTCTATGGTATTATAGTATAGTGATTGGTGTTAGTCTATGGTATTATAGTATAGTCATTGGTGTTAGTCTATGGTGTTATAGTATAGGGATTGGTGTTAGTCTATGGTATTATAGTATAGTCTATGGTATTATAGTATAGTGATTGGTGTTAGTCTATGGTATTATAGTATAGGGATTGGTGTTAGTCTATGGTGTTATAGTATAGTGATTGGTGTTAGTCTATGGTATTATAGTATAGTCTATAGTATTATAGTATAGTGATTGGTGTTAGTCTATGGTATTATAGTATAGTGATTGGTGTTAGTCTATGGTGTTATAGTATAGTCTATAGTATTATAGTATAGTGATTGGTGTTAGTCTATGGTGTTATAGTATAGTGATTGGTGTTAGTCTATGGTATTATAGTATAGTCTATGGTGTTATAGTATAGTCTATGGTATTATAGTATAGTCTATGGTATTATAGTATAGTGATTGGTGTTAGTCTATGGTGTTATAGTATAGTGATTGGTGTTAGTCTATGGTATTATAGTATAGTGATTGGTGTTAGTCTATGGTATTATAGTATAGTCATTGGTGTTAGTCTATGGTGTTATAGTATAGGGATTGGTGTTAGTCTATGGTATTATAGTATAGTCTATGGTATTATAGTATAGTGATTGGTGTTAGTCTATGGTATTATAGTATAGGGATTGGTGTTAGTCTATGGTGTTATAGTATAGTGATTGGTGTTAGTCTATGGTATTATAGTATAGTCTATAGTATTATAGTATAGTGATTGGTGTTAGTCTATGGTATTATAGTATAGTGATTGGTGTTAGTCTATGGTGTTATAGTATAGTCTATAGTATTATAGTATAGTGATTGGTGTTAGTCTATGGTGTTATAGTATAGTGATTGGTGTTAGTCTATGGTATTATAGTATAGTCTATGGTGTTATAGTATAGTCTATGGTATTATAGTATAGTCTATGGTATTATAGTATAGTGATTGGTGTTAGTCTATGGTATTATAGTATAGTCTATGGTATTATAGTATAGTCTATGGTATTATATTATAGTCTATGGTATTATAGTATAGTGATTGGTGTTAGTCTATGGTATTATAGTATAGTCTATGGTGTTATAGTATAGTGATTGGTGTTAGTCTATGGTGTTATAGTATAGTCTATAGTGTTATAGTGTATTTATTGTTATTAATCTAAATCTAGTTTACAATTTACCTCCATCGTTGTCCTTTCTGTCACTGCAGGCCGTCTCCATGGACGTGTCACATCCTGTTCCTCTCCAGCCAAGCTGACACACACAGTACCAGCCGTTATTACCCAGGGTGCACCTGCCGTTCCCGTTACACAGACTAGGGCAGCCCTCTGTTAGAGAGACATACAAGTACACCGTCAGACACAGAGCACACGTTGACACAGACTATCAACTAATTATAGCAAAGTTTAACAACAAAACACACGGATGGACAGATGGTAAGAAAAACTAAGAAGAGAATGAAAAACATAGGAGACAATAGAAGGAGACAATAGAAGGAGACAATATGAGACAATAGAAGGAGACAATAGAAGGAGACAATATGAGACAATAGAAGGAGACAATAGAAGGAGACAATATGAGACAATAGAAGGAGACAATAGAAGGAGACAATATGAGACAATAGAAGGAGAACATACATTTAATATATATATATATATACAGTGCATTCCGAAAATATCAGACTCCTTGACTTTTTCCACATTTTGCTACGTTACAGCCTTATTCTGAAAATGGATTAAATATTACTTTTTTTCCTATTCAATCTACACACAATCAATTGGATTGACCACAGGTGGATTCCAATCAAGTTGCAGAAACATCTCCAGGATGATCAAAGGAAACAAGATGCACCTGAGATCAATTTACAGTCTCATAGGGTCTGAATACTAATTTCATTTCATTTTTTTTTTTTTACCTGTTTTTGCTTTGTCATTATGAAGTATTGTGATGTCATTATGGGGTATTGTGATGTCATTCTGGGGTATTGTGATGTCATTCTGGGGTATTGTGATGTCATTATGGGGTATTGTGATGTCATTATGAAGTATTGTGATGTCATTATGGGGTATTGTGATGTCATTATGGGGTATTGTGATGTCATTCTGGGGTATTGTGATGTCATTCTGGGGTATTGTGATGTCATTATGGGGTATTGTGATGTCATTATGAAGTATTGTGATGTCATTATGGGGTAATGTGATGTCATTATGGGGTATTGTGATGTCATTATGGGGTATTGTGTGTAGATTGATAAGGGAAAAAAATATTTAACACATTTTAGAAAAAGGCTGTAAAGTAACAAAATGTGGAAAAAGGGAAGGGGTCTGAATACTTTCTGAATGCTCTGTAGAAGAAGACAATAGAAGATGACAATAGAAGTTTGAAGAGTAGTTTTGTGTCTTTGTTCTTTTGTCTGTTTGTTCATTCATTTGACAGAGACCATGTTTGTTAATTCAAATGACAGGGATGATGTACAACAGACATTTCTCCATAGCTGATTCTCAACTGCAGTCCCTCAGATGAGTTTGTTGTGGCTGATGTTCCATATTCCCCCAGCTAGAGTATTGTTTACAGTGATCCTAAGGACACTTAAAGATTGTAAAGCGGTACGATACCGTAGCAGCTACAACGATTGATTTGGTACACCTGGACTGACGATTCTCATATCCCCCAGCAGCAGCACAATCAGAAAACAGGGGATTCTCCTCTTCTAACTCATTACTACAGCATATTGGGCTCTTTTATTATGCCTCTGTCCCAAAAGGCACCCTATTCCCTAAATAGTGCACTACTTTAGACCAAAGTAGTGCATTATATAGGGAATATGGTGCTATTTTGGACGTTACTTATATATATCATTGCTACAAATACTGGCTTATCAGAGCTATATTCTGCATCACAAAACACTTTATGTGAACGATAATATCCATTGGTGCTCTTAAAATACTGTCACCAATTAGCCTACAGGTGGTGCTCTTAAAATACTGTCACCAATTAGCCGCTACAGGTGGTGCTCTTGAAATACTGTCACCAATTAGCCTACAGGTGGTGCTTTTAAAATACTGTCACCAATTAGCCTACAGGTGGTGCTCTTAAAATACTGTCACCAATTAGCCTACAGGTGGTGCTCTTAAAATACTGTCACCAATTAGCCTACAGGTGGTGCTCTTAAAATACTGTCACCAATTAGCCTACAGGTGGTGCTCTTAAAATACTGTCACCAATTAGCCTACAGGTGGTGCTCTTAAAATACTGTCACCAATTAGCCGCTACAGGTGGTGCTTTTAAAATACTGTCACCAATTAGCCTACAGGTGGTGCTCTTAAAATACTGTCACCAATTAGCCTACAGGTGGTGCTCTTAAAATACTGTCACCAATTAGCCGCTACAGGTGGTGCTCTTAAAATACTGTCACCAATTAGCCTACAGGTGGTGCTCTTAAAATAATGTCACCAATTAGCCTACAGGTGGTGCTCTTAAAATACTGTCACCAATTAGCCTACAGGTGGTGCTCTTAAAATACTGTCACCAATTAGCCGCTACAGGTGGTGCTTTTAAAATACTGTCACCAATTAGCCTACAGGTGGTGCTTTTAAAATACTGTCACCAATTAGCCTACAGGTGGTGCTCTTAAAATACTGTCACCAATTAGCCTACAGGTGGTGCTCTTAAAATACTGTCACCAATTAGCCTACAGGTGGTGCTCTTAAAATACTGTCACCAATTAGCCGCTACAGGTGGTGCTCTTAAAATACTGTCACCAATTAGCCGCTACAGGTGGTGCTCTTAAAATACTGTCACCAATTAGCCTACAGGTGGTGCTCTTTAAGGCAGTCTCACTTAAACCCTCATATCTGTCGCCACCGTTTGACCAAGAGACCTTGTATGTACTGTAGCTCTTTTCTCATCCTGAAAACATACGAGTATTTCCTGAACGTGGTGTTGATATAAAAACATATAAAAACTATTATCAACTCATTATTTACGTACGTATGTAACACTGAAGCTCAACATCATCTGTAATCATCTCCTCCTGAACCGTACGTCAGATATCATCTCCTCCTGAACCGTACGTCAGATATCATCTCCTCCTGAACCGTATGTCAGATATCATCTCCTCCTGAACCATATGTCAGATATCATCTCCTCCTGAACCATATGTCAGATATCATCTCCTCCTCCTGAACCATATGTCAGATATCATCTACTCCTGAACCATATGTGAGATATCACCTTCTCCTCCTGAACCATACGTCAGATATCATCTTGTCCTGAACCATACGTAATATATCATCTTCTCCTCCTGAACCATACGTCAGATATCATCTTGTCCTGAACCATATGTCAGATATCATCTCCTCCTCCTGAACCATATGTCAGATATCATCTCCTCCTGAACCATATGTCAGATATCATCTACTCCTGAACCATATGTCAGATATCATCTACTCCTGAACCATATGTCAGATATCATCTCCTCCTCCTGAACCATATGTCAGATATCATCTCCTCCTCCTGAACCATATGTCAGATATCATCTCCTCCTCCTGAACCATACGTCAGATATCATCTCCTCCTCCTGAACCATATGTCAGATATCATCTTGTCCTCCTGAACCATATGTCAGATATCATCTCCTCCTCCTGAACCATATGTCAGATATCATCTTGTCCTCCTGAACCATGTGTCAGATATCATCTCCTCCTCCTGAACCATATGTCAGATAGCATCTTGTCCTCCTGAACCATATGTCAGATATCATCTCCTCCTCCTGAACCATATGTCAGATATCATCTTGTCCTGAACCATATGTCAGATATCATCTCCTCCTCCTGAAACATATGTCAGATATCATCTTCTCCTGAACCATATGTCAGATATCATATCCTCCTCCTGAACCATATGTCAGATATCATATCCTCCTCCTGAACCATATGTCATATATCATCTCCTCCTGAACCATATGTCAGATATCATCTTGTCCTGAACCATATGTCAGATATCATCTTGTCCTCCTGAACCATATGTCAGATATCATCTTGTCCTGAACCATACGTCAGATATCATCTCCTCCTGAACCATATGTCAGATATCATCTCCTCCTGAACCATATGTCAGATATCATCTTGTCCTGAACCATATGTCAGATATCACCTTCTCCTGAACCATACGTCAGATATCATCTTGTCCTGAACCATACGTCAGATATCATCTTCTCCTCCTGAACCATACGTCAGATATCATCTTGTCCTGAACCATACGTCAGATATCATCTTGTCCTGAACCATACGTCAGATATCATCTTGTCCTGAACCATACGTCAGATATCATCTTGTCCTGAACCGTAGGTCAGATATCATCTCCTCCTGAACCGTAGATCAGATATCATCTCCTCCTGAACCATATGTCAGATATCATCTTGTCCTGAACCATACGTCAGATATCATCTTGTCCTGAACCATACGTCAATTATCATCTTGTCCTGAACCATACGTCAGATATCATCTTGTCCTGAACCATACCTCAGATATCATCTTGTCCTGAACCATACGTCAGATATCATCTTGTCCTGAACCATACGTCAGATATCATCTTGTCCTGAACCATACGTCAGATATCATCTTGTCCTGAACCATACGTCAGATATCATCTTGTCCTGAACCATACGTCAGATATCATCTTGTCCTGAACCATACGTCAGATATCATCTTGTCCTGAACCATACGTCAGATATCATCTTGTCCTGAACCATACGTCAGATATCATCTTGTCCTGAACCATACGTCAGATATCATCTACTCCTGAACCATATGTCAGATATCATCTTGTCCTCCTGAACCATATGTCAGATATCATCTCCTCCTCCTGAACCATATGTCAGATATCATCTTGTCCTGAACCGTATGTCAGATATCATCTCCTCCTGAACCGTATGTAAGATATCATCTCCTCCTCCTGAACCATATGTCAGATATCATCTACTCCTGAACCATATGTCAGATATCATCTTGTCCTGAACCATATGTCAGATATCATCTCCTCCTCCTGAACCATATGTCAGATATCATCTTCTCCTGAACCATATGTCAGATATCATATCCTCCTCCTGAACCATATGTCAGATATCATATCCTCCTCCTGAACCATATGTCAGATATCATCTCCTCCTGAACCATATGTCAGATATCATCTTGTCCTGAACCATATGTCAGATATCATCTTGTCCTGAACAATATGTCAGATATCATCTCCTCCTCCTGAACCATATGTCAGATATCATCTTGTCCTCCTGAACCATATGTCAGATATCATCTTGTCCTGAACCATACGTCAGATATCATCTTCTGCTCCTGAACCATACGTCAGATATCATCTTGTCCTGCACCATACGTCAGATATCATCTTGTCCTGAACCATACGTCAGATATCATCTTGTCCTGAACCATACGTCATATATCATCTTGTCCTGAACCATACGTCAGATATCATCTTGTCCTGAACCATACGTCAGATATCATCTTGTCCTGAACCATACGTCAGATATCATCTTGTCCTGAACCATACGTCAGATATCATCTTGTCCTGAACCATACGTCAGATATCATCTTGTCCTGAACCATACGTCAGATTCGCTTCACATTTCGTACGACTTTAATGGTTTATAAAGTATTAAAATATGGCTGTACTGTCTTTGTCTCTCTTTCTCCCTCTCTCTCTCTCTCTCTGCCTTTCAAGGTCCCATATCACATGATTATTTCTCATCCTGTTTTTCTCCTTCTCCACCTCTCTTCTTGGTATTCTGCTGTAGTGTGATTCAACCCCATTCAATCTCCATGTCTGCCCCACACTAACTTAGCATAAAAACGGACAAGTAGCTGCAACATCGATTATTGTCATCGTAGGTAATTACGACATTCTCAAATCAAATCAAACTTTTCAGGAAGCTTGGCCCCAGTGATGTACTGGGAAATTCGCACTACCCTCTGTAGCACCAAATGGTCAGATGCCGAGCAGTTGCCATACCAGGCGGTGATGCAACCGGTCAGAATGCTCTCGATGGTGCAGCTGTAGAACCTTTTGAGGATCTG
>NC_088406.1:3278803-3293803 GCF_034236695.1 Oncorhynchus nerka
TGACAGATATAACATTCTAAGTGGAGACTGTTAGTCAGGTGACCAGGTGTGACAGATATAACATTCTAAGTGGAGACTGTTAGTCAGGTGACCAGGTTTGACAGATATAACATTCTAAGTGGAGACTGTTAGTCAGGTGACCAGGTGAGACAGAGAGAACATTCTAAGTGGAGACTGTTAGTCAGGTGACCAGGTGAGACAGAGAGAACATTCTAAGTGGAGACTGTTAGTCAGGTGTGACAATAATGGTGAAGATGAGAGTTCAGGTGAACCCTGAATGGTCCCTGAATGGTCCCTTGATCCCTATGTAGTGCACTACTGCTGACCAGGACAGTTAGGGCTCTTGTCAAAATAATGCACTACATATACAGACACATCATGTGACTGATGATTTGAGGCGGTTTGAGGAGCAGGCAACACCATATATGGACGTGGGGAAGGAGGAAGTAGTATGGCCACTGGATATGACTGTCGCCTGGTGAATGATGGGTAGTGTAGTTGTGATGAGAGGAAGGAAGGAGGTGTGCCGTACCTTTCACTACCTTCTCCAGATAGTGAGCTTGGGGAGATAAGAGACACACATATAAGGGAGAAGTTGAACAGCAGCAGCTTACATGACAAACACAGTAAGACTAGGTGTTGTTTCACTACAAAACAAGGAGAACAGAAAGAAACACGGCAGTATGGTGACACAAACACACCACATACATTACAAGCAGCATCACACACACAAGCCAAGGCAAGACGCAGGCAGAGGAATGGAGAGGTAGAGAGAGAGAGGGAGAGGGAGGGAGAGGTATAGATAGATAGAGAGAGAGAGAGAGAGAGAGAGAGAGAGAGAGGGAGAGAGAGAGAGAGAGAGAGGGGGAGAGAGAGAGAGAGAGAGGGAGGGATGGAGGGAGGGAGGGAGAGAGAGAGAGAGGGGGAGAGAGAGAGGCAGATGAATGGAGAGGTAGAGAGAGAGAGGCAGATGAATGGAGAGGTAGAGAGAGAGCGAGAGAGGGAGGGAGAGGTATAGATAGATAGAGAGAGAGAGAGAGAGAGAGAGAAAGAGAGAGAGAGAGAGAGAGAGAGAGAGAGAGAGAGGGAGGGAGGGAGGGAGGGAGGGAGGGAGGGAGGGAGGGAGGGAGAGAGAGAGGGGGAGAGAGAGAGGGGGAGAGAGAGAGGCAGATGAATGGAGAGGTAGAGAGAGGCAGATGAATGGAGAGGTAGAGAGAGAGCGAGAGAGAGAGAGAGAGAGAGAGAGAGAGAGAGAGAGGGAGAGAGAGAGAGAGAGAGAGGGAGGGAGGGAGGGAGGGAGAATAAGAAGAACGAGACAAAGAGATGTGAAAATAAAATTTCAATCGGATCCCAATGACCAACTGAAGACATCAGCAAAATATACAGTGTATTTACATCCAGAAACTCTTCAGACCCTTTTGACTTTTGGAGTCCACATTTTGTTACGTTACAGCCTGATTCTAAAATGGATTTTATTTTATAATCCTCATCAATCTACACACAATAGCCCATAATAAGGCACATTTCTAATTAAAATCAAATAAAAAACAACATTGTGACATCAGTATTCAGACCCTTTGCTACGAGACTGGAAATTCATCTCAGGTGCATCCTGTTTCCCTTGATCGTCCTTGATGTTCACCTGTGGTCAAATCAATTGATTGGACATGATTTGGAAAGCAACACACCTGTCTATATAAGGTCCCACAGTTGACAGTGTATGTCAGAGCAAAAACCAAAGCCATGAGGTTGAAGGAATCGTCCGTAGAGCTCCGAGAAAGGATTGTGTCGAGGCACAGATCTGGGGAAGGGTACCGAAACATTTCTGCAGTATTGAAGGTCCCCAAGAACACATCGGCCTCCATCATTCTTAAATGGAAGAAGTTGGGAACCACCAAGACTCTTCCTAGAGCTGGCCGCCCGGCCAAACTGAGCAGTCGGGAGAAGGGCCTCCACCCTGGATATTGAATCTAATCCCAGAGGCCCAAAACAACGTTGTCACTACAGGAGAGGCAGACGGAGTGGCATGCTGATCAGAATTAGAAGGCGAGCACACCACCCACTGCTTTCGAGCATATTACTCTCCAATGTCCAGTCTCTAGACAGCAAGGTGGACAAAATTAGGGCACGAGTTGCCTTCCAGAGAGACATCAGAGATTGTAACATTCTCTGTTTCCCGGAAACATGGCTCACTCGGGATGTGTTGTCAGAGTCGGTACAGCCACCCGGTTTCTTCACGCATTGTGCCAACACGAATAAACATCTCTCTGGGAAGAAGAAGGGCGGGGGGTGAATGTTTCATGATTAACAACTCATGGTGTAATCATAACTCAAGTACTTATGTTCACCTGACCTGGAATTCCTTACAATCAAATGCCGACCGTATTAATCTCCCAAGAGAATTCTCTTAGATTATAGTCATAGCCATGTATATCCCTCCACAAGCAGATACCTCGACGGACCAATGGGGAGGGAGGATTCTCTGTAACCTGAAGGATAATACAGGACCACCAATGGGGAGGGAGGATTCTCTGTAACCTGAAGGATAATACAGGACCACCAATGGGGAGGGAGGAGATGGAGAGGGTGAGGGAGGGTTCTCTGTAACCTGAAGGAGGGAGGAGATGGAGAGGGTGAGGGAGGGTTCTCTGTAACCTGAAGGAGGGAGGAGATGGAGAGGGTGAGGGAGGGTTCTCTGTAACCTGAAGGAGGGAGGAGATGGAGAGGGTGAGCGAGGGCTCTCTGTAACCTGAAGGAGGGAGGAGATGGAGAGGGTGAGGGAGGGTTCTCTGTAACCTGAAGGAGGGAGGAGATGGAGAGGGTGAGGGAGGGTTCTCTGTAACCTGAAGGAGGGAGGAGATGGAGAGGGTGAGGGAGGGTTCTCTGTAACCTGAAGGAGGGAGGAGGGGAGCAGAGGGGGAGGGAGGGTTCTCTGTAACCTGAAGGAGGGAGGAGATGGAGAGGGTGAGGGAGGGTTCTCTGTAACCTGAAGGAGGGAGGAGATGGAGAGGGTGAGGAGGGTTCTCTGTAACCTGAAGGAGGGAGGAGATGGAGAGGGTGAGGGAGGGTTCTCTGTAACCTGAAGGAGGGAGGAGGGGAGCAGAGGGGAGGGAGGGTTCTCTGTAACCTGAAGGAGGGAGGAGATGGAGAGGGTGAGGGAGGGTTCTCTGTAACCTGAAGGAGGGAGGAGATGGAGAGGGTGAGGGAGGGTTCTCTGTAACCTGAAGGAGGGAGGAGATGGAGAGGGTGAGGGAGGGTTCTCTGTAACCTGAAGGAGGGAGGAGGGGCCCAGGTGGTGAAGGTAGGAAACAACATCTCCACTTCGCTGATCCTCAACACTGGGGCCCCACAAGGGTGCGTGCTCAGCCCCCTCCTGTTCTCCCTGTTCACCCATGACTGCGTGGCCATGCACACCTCCAACTCAATCATCATGTTTGCAGGCGACACTACAGTAGTGGGCTTGATTACCAACAACGACGAGACGGCCTACAGGGAGGAGGTGAGGGCCCTCGGAGTGTGGTGTCAGGAAAACAACCTCACACTCAATGTCAACAAAACAAAGGAGTTGATCGTGGACTTCAGGAAACAGCAGAGGGAGCACCCCCCTATACACATCGACGGGACAGTTGTGGAGAAGGTGGAATGTGTTAAGTTCCTCGGCGTACACATCACAGACAAACTGAAATGGTCCACCCACACAGACAGCATGGTGAAGACGACGCAACAGCGCCTCTTCAACCTCAGGAGGCTGAATAAATTTGGCTTGTCACCTAAATCCCTCACAAACTTTTACAGATGCACAATCGAGAGCATCCTGTCGGGCTGTATCACCGCCTGGTACGGCAACTGCTCCACCGACAACCGCAAGGCTCTCCAGAGGGTAGTGAGGTCTGCACAACGCATCACCGGGGGCAAACTACCTGCCCTCCAGGACACCTACACCACCCGATGTTACAGGAAGGCATAAAGAGATCATCAAGGACAACAACCACCCGAGCCAATGCCTGTTCACTCCGCTATCATCCAGAAGGCGAGGTCAGTACAGGTGCATCAAAGCTGGGACCGAGAGACTGAAAAACAGCTTCTATCTCAAGGCCATCAAACTGTTAAACAGCCGTCACTAACATTGAGTGGCTGCTGCCTACATACAGACTCAAATCACTGGCCGCTTTAATACATGGATTTAATATAGGTATCACTAGTCACTTTAATAATGTTTACATATCCTACACTACTCACATGTATATACTGTACTCTGTACCATCTACTGCATCTTGACTATGTTCAGCCATCGCTCATCCATATATTTATATGTACATACCAAGATACCAGATGTACAACCAAGATTGAACTCTTTGGCCTGAATGTCAAGCGTCATGTCTGGAGGAAACCTGGCAACCATCCCTACGGTGAAGCATGGTGGTGGCAGCATCATGCTGTGGGGATGTTTTTCAGTGGCAGGGACTGGGAGACTAGTCAGGATCGAGGGAAAGATGAACAGAGCAAAGCACAGAGAGATCCTTGATGAAAACCTGCTCCAGAGCGCACAGGACCTCAGACTGGGGCGAAGGTTTACCTTCTAACAGGACAACGACCCTAAGCACACAGCCAAGACAATGCAGGAGTGGCTTCGGGACAAGTCTCTGAATGTCCTTGAGTGGCTCACCCAGAGCCCCGGACTTGAACCCGATCTAACATCTCTGGAGAGATCTGAAAATAACTGTGCAGCGACGCTCCCCATCCAACCTGACGGAGCTTGAGAGGATGTGCAGAGAAGAATGGGAGAAATTCCCCAAATGTAGGTGTGTCAAGCTTGTAGCATCATACCCAAGAAGACTCAAGGCTGTAATCGCTGCCAAAGTACTTCAACAAAGTACTGAACAAAGGGTCTGAATACTTATGCAAATGTGATATTATTTTTAATAAATTAGCAAAAAATTGTGAGTAAATTGATGAGGGGAGAGCTTTGTATGTATCTCTCTGTGTCCCAAATGGCACCCCCATTTCCAAAATAGTGCACTACTTTAGACCAAAGCCCTATAAAAGTAGTGCACTATATAGTGAACACTCACTGAGCACAGACGTCAGTTCAACGTATATTCAAAAATGGTTCAACGTATTTAGTTGAAATGACGTGGAAACAACATTGATTCAACCAGTGTGGAGGGTACCATGTCATGCCTTAGTGGAGGAAGTGTGGGTGGGTCTCAATATAGCCTTAGTGGAGGAAGTGTGGATGGTTCTCAATATAGCCTTAGTGGAGGAAGTGTGGGTGGGTCTCAATATAGCCTTAGTGGAGGAAGTGTGGGTGGGTCTCAATATAGCCTTAGTGGAGGAAGTGTGGGTGGGTCTCAATATAGCCTTAGTGGAGGAAGTGTGGGTGGGTCTCAATATAGCCTTAGTGGAGGAAGTGTGGGTGGGTCTCAATATAGCCTTAGTGGAGGAAGTGTGGGTGGGTCTCAATATAGCCTTAGTGGAGGAAGTGTGGGTGGGTCTCAATATAGCCTTAGTGGAGGAAGTGTGGGTGGGTCTCAATATAGCCTTAGTGGAGGAAGTGTGGGTGGGTCTCAGTATAGCCTTAGTGGAGGAAGTGTGGATGGGTCTCAGTATAGCCTTAGTGGAGGAAGTGTGGATGGTTCTCAATATAGCCTTAGTGGAGGAAGTGTGGGTGGGTCTCAATATAGCCTTAGTGGAGGAAGTGTGGGTGGGTCTCAATATAGCCTTAGTGAAGGAAGTGTGGATGGGTCTCAGTATAGCTTAGTGGAGGAAGTGTGGATGGTTCTCAGTATAGCTTAGTGGAGGAAGTGTGGGTGGGTCTCAATATAGCCTTAGTGGAGGAAGTGTGGGTGGGTCTCAGTATAGCCTTAGTGGAGGAAGTGTGGGTGGGTCTCAATATAGCCTTAGTGGAGGAAGTGTGGATGGTTCTCAGTATAGCTTAGTGGAGGAAGTGTGGATGGGTCTCAATATAGCCTTAGTGGAGGAAGTGTGGATGGTTCTCAATATAGCCTTAGTGGAGGAAGTGTGGATGGGTCTCAATATAGCCTTAGTGGAGGAAGTGTGGATGGTTCTCAATATAGCCTTAGTGGAGGAAGTGTGGATGTTTCTCAATATAGCCTTAGTGGAGGACGTGTGGGTGGGTCTCAATATAGCCTTAGTGAAGGAAGTGTGGATGGTTCTCAATATAGCCTTAGTGGAGGAAGTGTGGGTGGGTCTCAATATAGCCTTAGTGGAGGAAGTGTGGATGGTTCTCAATATAGCCTTAGTGGAGGAAGTGTGGATGGGTCTCAATATAGCCTTAGTGGAGGAAGTGTGAATGGGTCTCAATATAGCCTTAGTGGAGGAAGTGTGGATGGTTCTCAATATAGCCTTAGTGGAGGAAGTGTGGATGGGTCTCAGTATAGCTTAGTGGAGGAAGTGTGGATGGGTCTCAATATAGCCTTAGTGGAGGAAGTGTGGATGGGTCTCAATATAGCCTTAGTGGAGGAAGTGTGGATGGGTCTCAGTATAGCTTAGTGGAGGAAGTGTGGATGGTTCTCAGTATAGCTTAGTGGAGGAAGTGTGGATGGATCTCAATATAGCCTTAGTGGAGGAAGTGTGGATGGTTCTCAATATAGCCTTAGTGGAGGAAGTGTGGATGGGTCTCAATATAGCCTTAGTGGAGGAAGTGTGGATGGTTCTCAATATAGCCTTAGTGGAGGAAGTGTGGGTGGGTCTCAATATAGCCTTAGTGGAGGAAGTGTGGGTGGGTCTCAATATAGCCTTAGTGGAGGAAGTGTGGGTGGGTCTCAGTATAGCCTTAGTGGAGGAAGTGTGGATGGGTCTCAGTATAGCCTTAGTGGAGGAAGTGTGGATGGTTCTCAATATAGCCTTAGTGGAGGAAGTGTGGGTGGGTCTCAATATAGCCTTAGTGGAGGAAGTGTGGATGTTTCTCAATATAGCCTTAGTGGAGGACGTGTGGGTGGGTCTCAATATAGCCTTAGTGAAGGAAGTGTGGATGGTTCTCAATATAGCCTTAGTGGAGGAAGTGTGGGTGGGTCTCAATATAGCCTTAGTGAAGGAAGTGTGGATGGGTCTCAGTATAGCTTAGTGGAGGAAGTGTGGATGGTTCTCAGTATAGCTTAGTGGAGGAAGTGTGGGTGGGTCTCAATATAGCCTTAGTGGAGGAAGTGTGGGTGGGTCTCAGTATAGCCTTAGTGGAGGAAGTGTGGGTGGGTCTCAATATAGCCTTAGTGGAGGAAGTGTGGATGGTTCTCAGTATAGCTTAGTGGAGGAAGTGTGGATGGGTCTCAATATAGCCTTAGTGGAGGAAGTGTGGATGGTTCTCAATATAGCCTTAGTGGAGGAAGTGTGGATGGGTCTCAATATAGCCTTAGTGGAGGAAGTGTGGATGGTTCTCAATATAGCCTTAGTGGAGGAAGTGTGGATGTTTCTCAATATAGCCTTAGTGGAGGACGTGTGGGTGGGTCTCAATATAGCCTTAGTGAAGGAAGTGTGGATGGTTCTCAATATAGCCTTAGTGGAGGAAGTGTGGGTGGGTCTCAATATAGCCTTAGTGGAGGAAGTGTGGATGGTTCTCAATATAGCCTTAGTGGAGGAAGTGTGGATGGGTCTCAATATAGCCTTAGTGGAGGAAGTGTGAATGGGTCTCAATATAGCCTTAGTGGAGGAAGTGTGGATGGTTCTCAATATAGCCTTAGTGGAGGAAGTGTGGATGGGTCTCAGTATAGCTTAGTGGAGGAAGTGTGGATGGGTCTCAATATAGCCTTAGTGGAGGAAGTGTGGATGGGTCTCAATATAGCCTTAGTGGAGGAAGTGTGGATGGGTCTCAGTATAGCTTAGTGGAGGAAGTGTGGATGGTTCTCAGTATAGCTTAGTGGAGGAAGTGTGGATGGATCTCAATATAGCCTTAGTGGAGGAAGTGTGGATGGGTCTCAGTATAGCCGTAGTGGAGGAAGTGTGGATGGTTCTCAATATAGCCTTAGTGGAGGAAGAGCTAGCCTGTCTAGAGTTAGCCTGTCTAGAGTTAGCCTGTCTAGAGCTAGCCTGCCTAGAGTTAGCCTGTCTAGAGTTAGCCTGTCTAGAGTTAGCCTGTCTAGAACTAGCCTGCCTAGAGTTAGCCTGTCTAAAGTTAGCCTGTCTAGAGCTAGCCTGTCTAGAGTTAGCATGTCTAGAGTTAGCCTGTCTAGAGTTAGCCTGTCTAGAGTTAGCATGTCTAGAGTTAGCATGTCTAGAGTTAGCCTGCCTAGAGTTAGCATGTCTAGAGTTAGCCTGTCTAGAGTTAGCCTGTCTAGAGTTAGCATGTCTAGAGTTAGCCTGTCTAGAGAAAAACCATCCTCCTACTCCCCATTCAGATAGACGAGAGAAGGCTGGTGCTTTTTCACCAACAATTAATACTCTTTTACTTTTGTCCCTTTTTGACTCAACATCTTTGTGTGAGAGTTCGCAAAATACATCTAATTGTGGGATACTTAGAAAGGAGAATGGGGGGGGGGAAGTGTTAATTCTCTTCCTGTTATGAGCCTGGGTGGTTCTGGGTGAATTCTACAATGAGACTGTGTGATGATAACAAAGAACAACTTGTGACACCCCGTCCGTCTGTCTGTACTACTGCTGGAGGGTGGTAGTCAGGGGCCTTCTGTACTACTGCTGGAGGGTGGTAGTCAGGGGCCTTCTTTACTACTGCTGTAGGGTGGTAGTCAGGGACCTTCTTTACTACTGCTGGAGGGTGGTAGTCAGGGGCCTTCTTTACTACTGCTGTAGGGTGGTAGCCAGGGGCCTTCTTTACTACTGCTGTAGGGTGGTAGTCAGGGGCCTTCTTTACTACTGCTGTAGGGTGGTAGTCAGGGGCCTTCTTTACTACTGCTGTAGGGTGGTAGCCAGGGGCCTTCTTTACTACTGCTGTAGGGTGGTAGCCAGGGGCCTTCTTTACTACTGCTGTAGGGTGGTAGCCAGGGGCCTTCTTTACTACTGCTGTAGGGTGGTAGCCAGGGGCCTTCTTTACTACTGCTGGAGGGTGGTAGTCAGGGGCCTTCTTTACTACTGCTGTAGGGTGGTAGCCAGGGGCCTTCTTTACTACTGCTGTAGGGTGGTAGCCAGGGGCCTTCTTTACTACTGC
The DNA here is from genome assembly GCF_034236695.1 of Oncorhynchus nerka. NCBI lineage: Eukaryota > Metazoa > Chordata > Actinopteri > Salmoniformes > Salmonidae > Oncorhynchus > Oncorhynchus nerka. The sequence continues at coordinate 3,287,919 of NC_088406.1, forward strand.
TGTAGGGTGGTAGCCAGGGGCCTTCTTTACTACTGCTGTAGGGTGGTAGCCAGGGGCCTTCTTTACTACTGCTGTAGGGTGGTAGCCAGGGGCCTTCTTTACTACTGCTGTAGGGTGGAAGTCAGGGGCCTTCTTTACTACTGCTGTAGGGTGGTAGCCAGGGGCCTTATTAACTACTGCTGTAGGGTGGTAGCCAGGGGCCTTCTTTAGGGAAAATAAAACACAAGAGAAGAAAAAGATGGGGACAGAGAGAGGGAGAGAGAGGAAGAGAGGAAGAGTGGAAGAGAGAGAGGAAGAGAGAGAGCAAGAGAGAGGAAGAGAGAGGGAGAGAGAAATAGAGAGGGAGAGAGAGAGAGAGAGACATAGAGAGAGAGAGAGAGAGAGAGAGAGAGAGAGAGAGAGAGAGAGAGAAATAGAGAAATAGAGGGAGGGAGAGAGAGGGAGAGAGGGGAAGAGAGAGGGAGAGAGAGGGAGAGAGAGGGAGGGAGAGAGAGAGGAATAGAGAGAGTGAAACAGAGAGCGGTAGAGAGAGAGAGTGAAACAGAGAGAGGGAGAGAGAGAGAGTGAAACAGAGAGAGGGAGAGAGGAGAAGAGAGAGAAACATGTGGATCTGAGGTAACAAAGACAGAAAAGATGAGACAGGCAGTCAGGATGAAAAACAAGCTATATATATTTATATGTATATATATATATATATATATAAATATAGTTCTCTGATTCTGGGGACTGTTCGTAGAAAGGATACGAAACCCCAGAAACCTCACATGACATGAGAAACGAAAACAAACCAACTGCTGGTTAAACCTCAGGTAAAAAAAAATAGTGTTGTAAGAATATGCAGTTAAACATTATCCATTTTCATCTAATCAGTTTTGTGGTTTTCTCCAATCAAAAGGTCCAGTTATCATTTAATTAAATCATGACAAACAATCAATCTGTCCTAAACTACCCACTGGGGACACAGCGGTTGAACCAACGTTGAATAGACGTTGATTTGACGTCTGTACACAGTGGGGAGTGCGGCACATCATTCCACTGCCAGTCTATAACTTAACAAGTCTGTGATTGTGTGTCTAGGGACATTAGCCAGTATATAATTTAACAAGTCTGTGATTGTGTGTCTGGGGACATTAATCAGTCTATAACTTAACAAGTCTGTGATTGTGTGTCTAGGGACATTAATCAGTCTATAACTTAACAAGTCTGTGATTGTGTGGCTGGGGACATTAGTCAGTCTATAACTTAACAAGTCTGTGATTGTGTGTCTGGGGACATTAATCAGTCTATAACTTAACAAGTCTGTGATTGTGTGTCTAGGGACATTAATCAGTCTATAACTTAACAAGTCTGTGATTGTGTGTCTGGGGACATTAATCAGTCTATAACTTAACAAGTCTGTGATTGTGTGTCTGGGGACATTAGTCAGTCTATAACTTAACAAGTCTGTGATTGTGTGGCGAGGGACATTTGTCAGTCTGGCAGCCACCAGTAACTCAAAGAGCAGAAGATAAAATCCATGTGTGTAAAATGAAATTAAACCATAACAATACAATCCCACCAGATATGGCTGCCAGTCCACCCATTAGGGAATCATTGATGTGATGGATGCCAACCATCCTGGGGATTCTTTCCCTGTTCTTGTCTCTGGGTAAAACACATCGTCTGCTGAAGTCAGAGCTGTAGTCACATCCTGCTGTCACTCCCTCTAGCCTAGCATGCTGATAGGCTGACTGCCAACACTAAAACCCTCCCCCCTCTAGCCTAGCATGCTGATAGGCTGACTGCCAACACTAAAACCCTCCTCCCTCTATCCTAGCATGCTGATAGGCTGACTTCCAACACTAAAACCCTCCTCCCTCTATCCTAGCATGCTGATAGGCTGACTGCCAACACTAAAACCCTCCTCCCTCTATCCTAGCATGCTAATAGGCTGACTGCTAACACTAAAACCCTCCTCCCTCTATCCTAGCATGCTAATAGGCTGACTGCCAACACTAAAACATCCCTTCCTCTATCCTAGCATGCTAATAGGCTGACTGCCAACACTAAAACCCTCCTCCCTCTATCCTAGCATGCTGATAGGCTGACTGCCAACACTAAAACCCTCCCCCCTCTAGCCTAGCATGCTGATAGGCTGGCTGCCAGAAATTGTATTCATCTGTGGACAGAGCATTAGGCTCCCTCTCTCTCCCTCCCTCCCTCTCTTTCCCTTCCTCCCTCTCTCTTTCCCTCCCTCTCTCTCTCCCTCCCTACCTCTCCCTCCCTCTCTCTCCCTCTCCCTACTGCCCTACCTACCTCTCCCTCCCTCTCTCTCTCCCTCCCTACCTCTCCCTCCCTCTCTCTCTCCCTCCCTACCTCTCCCTCCCTCTCTCTCTCCCTCCCTACTGCCCTACCTACCTCTCCCTCCCTCTCTCTCTCCCTCCCTACCTCTCCCTCCCTCTCTCTCTCCCTCCCTACTGCCCTACCTACCTCTCCCTCCCTCTCTCTCTCCCTCCCTCCCTCTTCCTTCCGCCCTACCTACCTCCCCCTCCCTACCTCCCCCCTCCCTACCTCTCCCTCCCTATCTCTCTCTCCCCTACCTACCTCCCCCTCCCTCCCTACCTCCCCCTCCCTACCTCCCTACCTCTCCCTCCCTATCTCTCTCCCTCCCTATCTCTCTCCCTACCTACCTCTCCTACTGCCCTACCTACCTCCCCCTCCCCCTCCCTACCTCCCCCACCGACTCTCTCCTTCCCTACCTCCCCCTCCCTACCTCCCCACTCGACTCTCTCCCTCCCTACCTCCCCCTCCGACTCTCTCCCTCCCTACCTCCCCCTCCCTCCCTCCCTACCTCCCCCTCCCTACCTCCCCCTCCGACTCTCTCCCTCCCTACCTCCCCTCCCTCCCTACCTCCCCCTCCCTCCCTCCCTACCTCCCCCTCCCTACCTCCCCCTCCGACTCTCTCCCTCCCTACCTCCCCTCCCTCCCTACCTCCCCCTCCCTACCTCCCCCTCCGACTCTCTCCCCTCCCTACCTCTCCGTCCCCCACCGACTCTCTCCTTCCCTACCTCCCCCACCGACTCTCTCCTTCCCTACCTCCCCTCCCTACTCACCCTCCGACTCTCTACTTCCCTACCTCCCCCTCCCTACCTCCCCACCGACTCTCTCTTCCCTACCTCCCCTCCCTACCTCACCCTCCTACTCTCTCCCTCCCTACCTCCCCTCCCTACCTCCCCCTCCGACTCTCTCCTTCCCTGCCTCCCCACAATCTCTCTCCTTCCCTACCTCCCCCTCCAACTCGTTCTCTCACTCCCTACCTCCCCTCCGACTCTCTCCTTCCCTACCTCCCCCTCCCTACCTCCCCCATCATCTCTCCTTCCCTACCTCCCCCTCCCTACCTCCACATCCCTACCTCACCCTCCGACTCTCTACTTCCCTACCTCTCCCTCCCTACCTCCCCCTCCCTACCTCCCCCACCGCCTCTCCCCTTCCCTACCTCACCCTCCGACTCTCTACTTCCCTACCTCCCCTCTCTCCCTCCCCCACCGTCTCTCTCCTTCCCTACCTCCCCCTCCAACTCGTTCTCTCCCTCCCTACCTCCCCTCCGACTCTCTCCTTCCCTACCTCCCCCTCCAACTCGTTCTCTCCCTCCCTACCTCCCCCTCTCTCCCTCCCCCACCGTCTCTCTCCTTCCCTACCTCTCCCTCCAACTCGTTCTCTCCCTCCCTACCTCCCCTCCGACTCTCTCCTTCCCTACCTCCCCCTCCCTACCTCCACATCCCTACCTCTCCCTCCCTACCTCCCCCTCCAACTCGTTCTCTCCCCTCCCTACCTCCCCTCCGACTCTCTCCCTCCCTACCTCCCCCTCCGACTCTCTCCTTCCCTACCTCCCCCTCCAACTCGTTCTCTCCTTCCCTACCTCCCCCTCCCTACCTCCCCTCCGACTCTCTCCCTCCCCCTCCCTACCTCCCCCTCCGACTCTCTCCCTCCCCCTCCAACTCGTTCTCTCCCTCCCTACCTCCCCTCCGACTCTCTCCGTCCCTACCTCCCCCTTCGTACCTCTCCTCCCTACCTCCCCCTCCGACTCTCTCCCTCCCCACATCACCCTTCAACTCTCTCTCTCCCTCCCTACCTCCCCTCCAACTCTCCCTCTCCCCCTCCCTACCTCCCCCTCCGACTCTCTCCCTCCCCCTCCCTACCTCCCCTCCAACAATCTCCCTCCCCTCCCTACCTCCCCCTCCAACTCTCCCTCTCCCCTCCCTAACTCCCCCTCCGACTCTCTCCCTTCCCCTCCCTACCTCCCCCTCCCAACTCTCCCTCTCCCCCTCCCTACCTCCCTCCGACTCTCTCCCTCCCCTCCCTACCTCCCCCTCCAACTCTCTCCCTCCCCCCCCTACCTCCCCCTCCAACTCTCTCCCTCCCTCCCCCTCCCTACCTCCCCTCCGACTCTCTCCCTCCCCTCCCTACCTCCCCCTCCGACTCTCTCCCTCCCCCTCCCTACATCACCCTCCAACTCTCTCTCCCTCCCCCTCCCTACCTCCCCCTCCGACTCTCTCCCTCCCCCTCCCTACATCACCCTCCAACTCTCTCTCCCCTCCCTACCTCCCCTCCAACTCTCCCTCTCCCTCTCCCCCTCCAACTCTCTCTCTCCCTCTCCCTCCCTACCTCCCCTCCAACTCTCCCTCTCCCCCTCCCTACCTCCCCTCCGACTCTCTCCCTCCCCTCCCTACCTCCCCCTCCGACTCTCTCCTCCACCTCCCTACCTCCCCCTCCAACTCTCCCTCCCCCTCCCTACCTCCCCTCCAACTCTCCCTCTCCCCCTCCCTACCTCCCCTCCGACTCTCTCCCTCCCCCTCCCTACCTCCCCCTCCGACTCTCTCCCTCCACCTCCCTACCTCCCCCCAACTCTCCCTCCCTCCCTACCTCCCCTCCAACTCTCCCTCTCCCCCTCCCTACCTCCCCCTCCGACTCTCTCCCTCCCCTCCCTACCTCCCCTCCGACTCTCTCCCTCCACCTCCCTACCTCCCCCTCCAACTCTCCCTCCCCCTCCCTACCTCCCCTCCGACTCTCTCCCTCCACCTCCCTACCTCCCCTCCAACTCTCCCTCCCCCTCCAACTCTCCCTCCCCCTCCCTACCTCCCCTCCAACTCTCTCCCTCCACCTCCCTACCTCCCCTCCAACTCTCCCTCCCCCTCCCTACCTCCCCCTCCGACTCTCCCTCCCCTCCCTACCTCCCCCTCCGACTCTCTCCCTCCCCCTCCCTACCTCCCCCTCCAACTCTCTCTCCTCCCCCTCCCTACCTCCCCCTCCGACTCTCTCCCTCCCCCTCCCTACCTCCCCCTCCGACTCTCTCCCTCCCCCTCCCTACCTCCCCCTCCGACTCTCTCTCTCCGTCCCTACATCTTTTAAAACGTTACTATTGTTATCGAAAATGTTCCCAGTGAAATATCATGTCAAAAACATTCTTAACCCGATATTCACCCCACGGCCCAAAATAGTATCTTTCAAGCGTTTGCAACAAAGCAAATGTTTGTAATTGAAATCAGGCATGGAAAGACACGTTAACACATTTAAAATGAAAAGACACATTAACACATTCCCACATTTAAAATGCATGGAGACGAGTTAGATCATTGAGTAAACCTGGTCATGATACGCAGAGTTGCACAAATCCAATGAAGCTTCCCCCTTTTACTCCCCAACATCAAACAACCACACGACACACACATAGAGACACAACCCCCCCCCCCCACACACACACACACATCCAGACCCTCCCACTGTGTCTCTCTGTCCTACCCATAGTGCAGTGCTCTCCGTTCCACCCCGGGCTGCATTCACACTTCCCTTCCTTGCAGGCGCCGTGCTCGCTGCAGCGTGGGTGACACGCCCGCTGGTCACACCCG
>NC_088406.1:3298803-3313922 GCF_034236695.1 Oncorhynchus nerka
CAGTGAAATGCTGAATACAACAGGTGTAGTAGACCTTACAGTGAAATGCTGAATACAACAGGTGTAGTAGACCTTACAGTGAAATGCTGAATACAACAGGTGTAGTAGACCTTACAGTGAAATGCTGAATACAACAGGTGTAGTAGACCTATATAGCCTCCACATTGACTCTGTACCGGTACCCCCTGTATATAGCCTCCACACTGACTCTGTACCGGTACCCCCTGTATATAGCCTCCACATTGACTCTGTACCGTAATACCCTGTATATAACCTCCACATTGACTCTGTACCGGTACCCCCTGTATATAGCCTCCACATTGACTCTGTACTGGTACCCCCTGTATATAGCCTCCACATTGACTCTGTACTGGTACCCCCTGTATATAGCCTCCACACTGACTCTGTACCGGTACCCCCTGTATATAGCCTCCACATTGACTCTGTACCGTAATACCCTGTATATAACCTCCACATTGACTCTGTACCGGTACCCCCTGTATATAGCCTCCACATTGACTCTGTACCGGTACCCCCTGTATATAGCCTCCACATTGACTCTGTACTGGTACCCCCTGTATATAGCCTCCACACTGACTCTGTACCGTAATACCCTGTATATAGCCTCCACATTGACTCTGTACCGGTACCCCCTGTATATAGCCTCCACACTGACTCTGTACCGTAATACCCTGTATATAGCCTCCACACTGACTCTGTACCGTAATACCCTGTATATAGCCTCCACACTGACTCTGTACCGTAATACCCTGTATATAGCCTCCACACTGACTCTGTACCGTAATACCCTGTATATAGCCTCCACATTGACTCTGTACCGGTACCCCCTGTATATAGCCTCCACACTGACTCTGTACCGTAATACCCTGTATATAACCTCCACATTGACTCTGTACCGGTACCCCCTGTATATAGCCTCCACACTGACTCTGTACCGTAATACCCTGTATATAGCCTCCACATTGACTCTGTACTGGTACCCCCTGTATATAGCCTCCACACTGACTCTGTACCGGGACCCCCTGTATATAGCCTCCTCATTGACTCTGTACCGGTACCCCCTGTATATAGCCTCCACATTGACTCTGTACCGGTACCCCCTGTATATAGCCTCCACATTGACTCTGTACCGGTACCCCCTGTATATAGCCTCCACATTGACTCTGTACCGGTACCCCCTGTATATAGCCTCCACACTGACTCTGTACCGGTACCCCCTGTATATAGCCTCCACATTGACTCTGTACCATAACACCCTGTATATAGTCTCCACATTGACTCTGTACTGGTACCCCCTGTATATAGCCTCCACACTGACTCTGTACCGGTACCCCCTGTATATAGTCTCCACACTGACTCTGTACCGGTGCCCCCTGTATATAGCCTCCACATTGACTCTGTACCGGTACCCCCTGTATATAGCCTCCACATTGACTCTGTACCCCCACACTGACTCTGTACCCCCTGTATATAGCCTCCACACTGACTCTGTACCGGTACCCCCTGTATATAGCCTCCACATTGACTCTGTACCGTAATACCCTGTGTATAACCTCCACATATAACCTCCACATTGACTCTGTACCGGTACCCCCTGTATATAGCCTCCACACTGACTCTGTACCGTAATACCCTGTATATAGCCTCCACATTGACTCTGTACTGGTACCCCCTGTATATAGCCTCCACACTGACTCTGTACCGGTACCCCCTGTATATAGCCTCCACACTGACTCTGTACCGGTACCCCCTGTATATAGCCTCCACACTGACTCTGTACCGTAATACCCTGTATATAACCTCCACACTGACTCTGTACCGTAATACCCTGTATATAGCCTCCACACTGACTCTGTACCGTAATACCCTGTATATAGCCTCCACATTGACTCTGTACCGGTACCCCCTGTATATAGCCTCCACACTGACTCTGTACCGTAATACCCTGTATATAACCTCCACATTGACTCTGTACCGGTACCCCCTGTATATAGCCTCCACACTGACTCTGTACCGTAATACCCTGTATATAGCCTCCACATTGACTCTGTACTGGTACCCCTGTATATAGCCTCCACACTGACTCTGTACCGGACCCCTGTATATAGCCTCCTCATTGACTCTGTACCGGTACCCCCTGTATATAGCCTCCACATTGACTCTGTACCGGTACCCCTGTATATAGCCTCCACATTGACTCTGTACCGGTACCCCTGTATATAGCCTCCACATTGACTCTGTACCGGTACCCCCTGTATATAGCCTCCACACTGACTCTGTACCGGTACCCCCTGTATATAGCCTCCACATTGACACTGTACCATAACACCCTGTACATATACTCTCCACATTGACTCTGTACTGGTACCCCCTGTATATAGCCTCCACACTGACTCTGTACCGGTACCCCCTGTATATAGTCTCCACACTGACTCTATACCGGTGCCCCCTGTATATAGCCTCCACATTGACTCTGTACCGGTACCCCCTGTATATAGCCTCCACATTGACTCTGTACCGGTACCCCCTGTATATAGCCTCCACACTGACTCTGTACCGGTACCCCCTGTATATAGCCTCCACATTGACTCTGTACCGTAATACCCTGTATATAACCTCCACATTGACTCTGTACCGGTACCCCCTGTATATAGCCTCCACATTGACTCTGTACCGGTACCCCCCTGTATATAGCCTCCACATTGACTCTGTACTGGTACCCCCTGTATATAGCCTCCACACTGACTCTGTACCGTAATACCCTGTATATAGCCTCCACATTGACTCTGTACCGGTACCCCCTGTATATAGCCTCCACACTGACTCTGTACCGTAATACCCTGTATATAGCCTCCACACTGACTCTGTACCGTAATACCCTGTATATAGCCTCCACACTGACTCTGTACCGTAATACCCTGTATATAGCCTCCACACTGACTCTGTACCGTAATACCCTGTATATAGCCTCCACATTGACTCTGTACCGGTACCCCCTGTATATAGCCTCCACACTGACTCTGTACCGTAATACCCTGTATATAACCTCCACATTGACTCTGTACCGGTACCCCCTGTATATAGCCTCCACACTGACTCTGTACCGTAATACCCTGTATATAGCCTCCACATTGACTCTGTACTGGTACCCCCTGTATATAGCCTCCACACTGACTCTGTACCGGTACCCCCTGTATATAGCCTCCACACTGACTCTGTACCGGTACCCCCTGTATATAGCCTCCACACTGACTCTGTACCGTAATACCCTGTATATAACCTCCACATTGACTCTGTACCGGTACCCCCTGTATATAGCCTCCACACTGACTCTGTACCGTAATACCCTGTATATAACCTCCACATTGACTCTGTACCGGTACCCCCTGTATATAGCCTCCACATTGACTCTGTACCGGTACCCCCTGTATATAGCCTCCACATTGACTCTGTACCGTAACACCCTGTATATAGCCTCCACACTGACTCTGTACCGTAATACCCTGTATATAACCTCCACAATGACTCTGTACCGTAATACCCTGTATATAACCTCCACATTGACTTTGTACCGTAATACCCTGTATATAGCCTCCACACTGACTCTGTACCGTAATACCCTGTATATAGCCTCCACACTGACTCTGTACCGTAACACCCTGTATATAGCCTCCACACTGACTCTGTACCGTAACACCCTGTATATAGCCTCCACATTGACTCTGTACCTGTGCCCCCTGTATATAGCCTCCACATTGACTCTGTACCGGTACACCCTGTATATAGCCTCCACATTGACTCTGTACCGTACCCCTGTATATAGCCTCCACATTGACTCTGTACCTGTGCCCCCTGTATATAGCCTCCACATTGACTCTGTACCGGTACCCCCTGTATATAGCCTCCACATTGACTCTGTACCGGTACCCCCTGTATATAGCCTCCACATTGACTCTGTACTGGTACCCCTGTATATAGCCTCCACACTGACTCTGTACCGTAATACCCTGTATATAGCCTCCACACTGACTCTGTACCGTAATACCCTGTATATAGCCTCCACACTGACTCTGTACCGTAATACCCTGTATATAGCCTCCACATTGACTCTGTACCGGTACCCCTGTATATAGCCTCCACACTGACTCTGTACCGTAATACCCTGTATATAACCTCCACATTGACTCTGTACCGGTACCCCTGTATATAGCCTCCACACTGACTCTGTACCGTAATACCCTGTATATAGCCTCCACATTGACTCTGTACTGGTACCCCCTGTATATAGCCTCCACACTGACTCTGTACCGGTACCCCTGTATATAGCCTCCACATTGACTCTGTACCGGTACCCCTGTATATAGCCTCCACACTGACTCTGTACCGTAATACCCTGTATATAACCTCCACACTGACTCTGTACCGTAATACCCTGTATATAGCCTCCACACTGACTCTGTACCGTAATACCCTGTATATAGCCTCCACATTGACTCTGTACCGGTACCCCTGTATATAGCCTCCACACTGACTCTGTACCGTAATACCCTGTATATAGCCTCCACATTGACTCTGTACTGGTACCCCTGTATATAGCCTCCACACTGACTCTGTACCGGACCCCTGTATATAGCCTCCTCATTGACTCTGTACCGTACCCCCTGTATATAGCCTCCACATTGACTCTGTACCGGTACCCCTGTATATAGCCTCCACATTGACTCTGTACCGGTACCCCCTGTATATAGCCTCCACATTGACTCTGTACCGGTACCCCCTGTATATAGCCTCCACACTGACTCTGTACCGGTACCCCTGTATATAGCCTCCACATTGACTCTGTACCATAACACCCTGTATATAGCTCCACATTGACTCTGTACTGGTACCCCCTGTATATAGCCTCCACACTGACTCTGTACCGGTACCCCTGTATATAGTCTCCACACTGACTCTATACCGGTGCCCCCTGTATATAGCCTCCACATTGACTCTGTACCGGTACCCCTGTATATAGCCTCCACATTGACTCTGTACCGGTACCCCCTGTATATAGCCTCCACACTGACTCTGTACCGGTACCCCCTGTATATAGCCTCCACATTGACTCTGTACCGTAATACCCTGTATATAACCTCCACATTGACTCTGTACCGGTACCCCTGTATATAGCCTCCACATTGACTCTGTACCGTACCCCCTGTATATAGCCTCCACATTGACTCTGTACTGGTACCCCCTGTATATAGCCTCCACACTGACTCTGTACCGTAATACCCTGTATATAGCCTCCACATTGACTCTGTACCGGTACCCTGTATATAGCCTCCACACTGACTCTGTACCGTAATACCCTGTATATAGCCTCCACACTGACTCTGTACCGTAATACCCTGTATATAGCCTCCACACTGACTCTGTACCGTAATACCCTGTATATAGCCTCCACACTGACTCTGTACCGTAATACCCTGTATATAGCCTCCACATTGACTCTGTACCGGTACCCCCTGTATATAGCCTCCACACTGACTCTGTACCGTAATACCCTGTATATAGCCTCCACATTGACTCTGTACCGGTACCCCCTGTATATAGCCTCCACACTGACTCTGTACCGTAATACCCTGTATATAGCCTCCACATTGACTCTGTACTGGTACCCCCTGTATATAGCCTCCACACTGACTCTGTACCGGTACCCCCTGTATATAGCCTCCACACTGACTCTGTACCGGTACCCCCTGTATATAGCCTCCACACTGACTCTGTACCGTAATACCCTGTATATAACCTCCACATTGACTCTGTACCGGTACCCCTGTATATAGCCTCCACACTGACTCTGTACCGTAATACCCTGTATATAACCTCCACATTGACTCTGTACCGGTACCCCCTGTATATAGCCTCCACATTGACTCTGTACCGGTACCCCCTGTATATAGCCTCCACATTGACTCTGTACCGTAACACCCTGTATATAGCCTCCACACTGACTCTGTACCGTAATACCCTGTATATAACCTCCACAATGACTCTGTACCGTAATACCCTGTATATAACCTCCACATTGACTTTGTACCGTAATACCCTGTATATAGCCTCCACACTGACTCTGTACCGTAATACCCTGTATATAGCCTCCACACTGACTCTGTACCGTAACACCCTGTATATAGCCTCCACACTGACTCTGTACCGTAACACCCTGTATATAGCCTCCACATTGACTCTGTACCTGTGCCCCCTGTATATAGCCTCCACATTGACTCTGTACCGGTACACCCTGTATATAGCCTCCACATTGACTCTGTACCGGTACCCCCTGTATATAGCCTCCACATTGACTCTGTACCTGTGCCCCCTGTATATAGCCTCCACATTGACTCTGTACCGGTACCCCCTGTATATAGCCTCCACATTGACTCTGTACCGGTACCCCCTGTATATAGCCTCCACATTGACTCTGTACCAGTACCCCTGTATATAGCCTCCACATTGACTCTGTACCGGTACCCCCTGTATATAGCCTCCACATTGACTCTGTACCGGTACCCCCTGTATATAGCCTCCACACTGACTCTGTACCGTAATACCCTGTATATAGCCTCCACACTGACTCTGTACCGTAATACCCTGTATATAGCCTCCACACTGACTCTGTACCGTAATACCCTGTATATAGCCTCCACACTGACTCTGTACCGTAATACCCTGTATATAGCCTCCACATTGACTCTGTACCGGTACCCCCTGTATATAGCCTCCACACTGACTCTGTACCGTAATACCCTGTATATAACCTCCACATTGACTCTGTACCGGTACCCCCTGTATATAGCCTCCACACTGACTCTGTACCGTAATACCCTGTATATAGCCTCCACATTGACTCTGTACTGGTACCCCCCTGTATATAGCCTCCACACTGACTCTGTACCGACCCCCTGTATATAGCCTCCTCATTGACTCTGTACCGGTACCCCCTGTATATAGCCTCCACATTGACTCTGTACCGGTACCCCCTGTATATAGCCTCCACATTGACTCTGTACCGGTACCCCCTGTATATAGCCTCCACATTGACTCTGTACCGGTACCCCCTGTATATAGCCTCCACACTGACTCTGTACCGGTACCCCTGTATATAGCCTCCACATTGACTCTGTACCATAACACCCTGTATATAGTCTCCACATTGACTCTGTACTGGTACCCCCTGTATATAGCCTCCACACTGACTCTGTACCGGTACCCCCTGTATATAGTCTCCACACTGACTCTGTACCGGTGCCCCCTGTATATAGCCTCCACATTGACTCTGTACCGGTACCCCCTGTATATAGCCTCCACATTGACTCTGTACCGGTACCCCCTGTATATAGCCTCCACACTGACTCTGTACCGGTACCCCCTGTATATAGCCTCCACATTGACTCTGTACCGTAATACCCTGTATATAACCTCCACATTGACTCTGTACCGTAATACCCCTGTATATAGCCTCCACATTGACTCTGTACCGGTACCCCTGTATATAGCCTCCACATTGACTCTGTACTGGTACCCCCTGATATAGCCTCCACACTGACTCTGTACCGTAATACCCTGTATATAGCCTCCACATTGACTCTGTACCGGTACCCCCTGTATATAGCCTCCACACTGACTCTGTACCGTAATACCCTGTATATAGCCTCCACACTGACTCTGTACCGTAATACCCTGTATATAGCCTCCACACTGACTCTGTACCGTAATACCCTGTATATAGCCTCCACACTGACTCTGTACCGTAATACCCTGTATATAGCCTCCACACTGACTCTGTACCGTAATACCCTGTATATAGCCTCCACATTGACTCTGTACCGGTACCCCCTGTATATAGCCTCCACACTGACTCTGTACCGTAATACCCTGTATATAACCTCCACATTGACTCTGTACCGTACCCCTGTATATAGCCTCCACACTGACTCTGTACCGTAATACCCTGTATATAGCCTCCACATTGACTCTGTACTGGTACCCCTGTATATAGCCTCCACACTGACTCTGTACCGGTACCCCCTGTATATAGCCTCCACACTGACTCTGTACCGGTACCCCCTGTATATAGCCTCCACACTGACTCTGTACCGTAATACCCTGTATATAACCTCCACACTGACTCTGTACCGTAATACCCTGTATATAGCCTCCACACTGACTCTGTACCGTAATACCCTGTATATAGCCTCCACATTGACTCTGTACCGGGTACCCCTGTATATAGCCTCCACACTGACTCTGTACCGTAATACCCTGTATATAACCTCCACATTGACTCTGTACCGGTACCCCTGTATATAGCCTCCACACTGACTCTGTACCGTAATACCCTGTATATAGCCTCCACATTGACTCTGTACTGGTACCCCCTGTATATAGCCTCCACACTGACTCTGTACCGGGACCCCCTGTATATAGCCTCCTCATTGACTCTGTACCGGTACCCCCTGTATATAGCCTCCACATTGACTCTGTACCGGTACCCCCTGTATATAGCCTGCACATTGACTCTGTACCGGTACCCCCTGTATATAGCCTCCACATTGACTCTGTACCGGTACCCCCTGTATATAGCCTCCACACTGACTCTGTACCGGTACCCCCTGTATATAGCCTCCACATTGACTCTGTACCATAACACCCTGTATATAGTCTCCACATTGACTCTGTACTGGTACCCCCTGTATATAGCCTCCACACTGACTCTGTACCGGTACCCCCTGTATATAGTCTCCACACTGACTCTATACCGGTGCCCCCTGTATATAGCCTCCACATTGACTCTGTACCGGTACCCCCTGTATATAGCCTCCACATTGACTCTGTACCGGTACCCCCTGTATATAGCCTCCACACTGACTCTGTACCGGTACCCCCTGTATATAGCCTCCACATTGACTCTGTACCGTAATACCCTGTATATAACCTCCACATTGACTCTGTACCGGTACCCCCTGTATATAGCCTCCACATTGACTCTGTACCGGTACCCCCTGTATATAGCCTCCACATTGACTCTGTACTGGTACCCCTGTATATAGCCTCCACACTGACTCTGTACCGTAATACCCTGTATATAGCCTCCACATTGACTCTGTACCGGTACCCTGTATATAGCCTCCACACTGACTCTGTACCGTAATACCCTGTATATAGCCTCCACACTGACTCTGTACCGTAATACCCTGTATATAGCCTCCACACTGACTCTGTACCGTAATACCCTGTATATAGCCTCCACACTGACTCTGTACCGTAATACCCTGTATATAGCCTCCACATTGACTCTGTACCGGTACCCCCTGTATATAGCCTCCACACTGACTCTGTACCGTAATACCCTGTATATAACCTCCACATTGACTCTGTACCGTACCCCCTGTATATAGCCTCCACACTGACTCTGTACCGTAATACCCTGTATATAGCCTCCACATTGAC
Source organism: Oncorhynchus nerka (assembly GCF_034236695.1). NCBI lineage: Eukaryota > Metazoa > Chordata > Actinopteri > Salmoniformes > Salmonidae > Oncorhynchus > Oncorhynchus nerka. Next base: position 3,308,323 of record NC_088406.1, read on the forward strand.
TCTGTACTGGTACCCCTGTATATAGCCTCCACACTGACTCTGTACCGGTGCCCCCTGTATATAGCCTCCACACTGACTCTGTACCGGTACCCCTGTATATAGCCTCCACACTGACTCTGTACCGTAATACCCTGTATATAACCTCCACATTGACTCTGTACCGGTACCCCTGTATATAGCCTCCACACTGACTCTGTACCGTAATACCCTGTATATAACCTCCACATTGACTCTGTACCGGTACCCCTGTATATAGCCTCCACATTGACTCTATACCGGTACCCCTGTATATAGCCTCCACATTGACTCTGTACCGTAACACCCTGTATATAGCCTCCACACTGACTCTGTACCGTAATACCCTGTATATAACCTCCACAATGACTCTGTACCGTAATACCCTGTATATAACCTCCACATTGACTTTGTACCGTAATACCCTGTATATAGCCTCCACACTGACTCTGTACCGTAATACCCTGTATATAGCCTCCACACTGACTCTGTACCGTAACACCCTGTATATAGCCTCCACACTGACTCTGTACCGTAACACCCTGTATATAGCCTCCACATTGACTCTGTACCTGTGCCCCCTGTATATAGCCTCCACATTGACTCTGTACCGGTACACCCTGTATATAGCCTCCACATTGACTCTGTACCGGTACCCCCTGTATATAGCCTCCACATTGACTCTGTACCTGTGCCCCCTGTATATAGCCTCCACATTGACTCTGTACCGGTACCCCCTGTATATAGCCTCCACATTGACTCTGTACCGGTACCCCCTGTATATAGCCTCCACATTGACTCTGTACCAGTACCCCCTGTATATAGCCTCCACATTGACTCTGTACCGGTACCCCTGTATATAGCCTCCACATTGACTCTGTACCGGTACCCCCTGTATATAGCCTCCACATTGACTCTGTACCGGTACCCCCTGTATATAGCCTCCACATTGACTCTGTACCGTAATACCCTGTATATAGCCTCCACATTGACTCTGTACCGGTATCCCCTGTATATAGCCTCCACATTGACTCTGTACCGGTACCCCCTGTATATAGCCTCCACATTGACTCTGTACCGGTACCCCCTGTATATAGCCTCCACATTGACTCTGTACCGGTACCCCCTGTATATAGCCTCCACATTGACTCTGTACCGGTACCCCTGTATATAGCCTCCACATTGACTCTGTACCGGTACCCCCTGTATATAGCCTCCACATTGACTCTGTACCGGTACCCCTGTATATAGCCTCCACATTGACTCTGTACCGGTACCCCCTGTATATAGCCTCCACATTGACTCTGTACCGGTACCCCCTGTATATAGCCTCCACATTGACTCTGTACCGTAATACCCTGTATATAGCCTCCACATTGACTCTGTACCGTAATACCCTGTATATAACCTCCACATTGACTTTGTACCGTAATACCCTGTATATAGCCTCCACACTGACTCTGTACCGTAACACCCTGTATATAGCCTCCACACTGACTCTGTACCGTAATACCCTGTATATAGCCTCCACATTGACTCTGTACCGGTATCCCCTGTATATAGCCTCCACATTGACTCTGTACCGGTACCCCCTGTATATAGCCTCCACATTGACTCTGTACCGGTACCCCCTGTATATAGCCTCCACATTGACTCTGTACCGGTACCCCCTGTATATAGCCTCCACATTGACTCTGTACCGGTACCCCCTGTATATAGCCTCCACATTGACTCTGTACCGGTACCCCCTGTATATAGCCTCCACATTGACTCTGTACCGGTACCCCCTGTATATAGCCTCCACATTGACTCTGTACCGGTACCCCCTGTATATAGCCTCCACATTGACTCTGTACCGGTACCCCCTGTATATAGCCTCCACATTGACTCTGTACCGTAATACCCTGTATATAGCCTCCACATTGACTCTGTACCGTAATACCCTGTATATAACCTCCACATTGACTTTGTACCGTAATACCCTGTATATAGCCTCCACATTGACTCTGTACCGGTAACACCCTGTATATAGCCTCCACACTGACTCTGTACCGTAATACCCTGTATATAACCTCCACATTAACTCTGTACCGTAATACCCTGTATATAACCTCCACATTAACTCTGTACCGTAATACCCTGTATATAACCTCCACATTGACTTTGTACCGTAATACCCTGTATATAGCCTCCACACTGACTCTGTACCGTAACACCCTGTATATAGCCTCCACACTGACTCTGTACCGTAACACCCTGTATATAGCCTCCACATTGACTCTGTACCTGTGCCCCCTGTATATAGCCTCCACATTGACTCTGTACCGGTACACCCTGTATATAGCCTCCACATTGACTCTGTACCGGTACCCCCTGTATATAGCCTCCACATTGACTCTGTACCTGTGCCCCCTGTATATAGCCTCCACATTGACTCTGTACCGGTACCCCCTGTATATAGCCTCCACATTGACTCTGTACCGGTACCCCTGTATATAGCCTCCACATTGACTCTGTACCAGTACCCCCTGTATATAGCCTCCACATTGACTCTGTACCGGTACCCCCTGTATATAGACTCCACATTGACTCTGTACCGGTACCCCCTGTATATAGCCTCCACATTGTCTCTGTACCGGTACCCCCTGTATATAGCCTCCACATTGACTCTGTACCGGTACCCCCTGTATATAGCCTCCACATTGACTCTGTACCAGTACCCCCTGTATATAGCCTCCACATTGACTCTGTACCGTAATACCCTGTATATAGCCTCCACATTGACTCTGTACCGGTACCCCCTGTATATAGCCTCCACATTGACTCTGTACCGGTACCCCCTGTATATAGCCTCCACATTGACTCTGTACCGGTACCCCCTGTATATAGCCTCCACATTGACTCTGTACCGTAATACCCTGTATATAGCCTCCACATTGACTCTGTACCGTAATACCCTGTATATAACCTCCACATTGACTCTGTACCATAATACCCTGTATATAGCCTCCACATTGACTCTGTACCGTAATACCCTGTATATAGCCTCCACATTAACTCTGTACCGGTACCCCCTGTATATAGCCTCCACATTGACTCTGTACCTGTGCCCCCTGTATATAGCCTCCACATTGACTCTGTACCGGTACACCCTGTATATAGCCTCCACATTGACTCTGTACCGGTACCCCCTGTATATAGCCTCCACATTGACTCTGTACCTGTGCCCCCTGTATATAGCCTCCACATTGACTCTGTACCGGTACCCCCTGTATATAGCCTCCACATTGACTCTGTACCGGTACCCCCTGTATATAGCCTCCACATTGACTCTGTACCAGTACCCCCTGTATATAGCCTCCACATTGACTCTGTACCGGTACCCCCTGTATATAGACTCCACATTGACTCTGTACCGGTACCCCCTGTATATAGCCTCCACATTGACTCTGTACCGTAATACCCTGTATATAGCCTCCACATTGACTCTGTACCGGTAACACCCTGTATATAGCCTCCACACTGACTCTGTACCGTAATACCCTGTATATAACCTCCACATTAACTCTGTACCGTAATACCCTGTATATAACCTCCACATTGACTTTGTACCGTAATACCCTGTATATATCCTCCACACTGACTCTGTACCGTAATACCCTGTATATAGCCTCCACACTGACTCTGTACCGTAACACCCTGTATATAGCCTCCACACTGACTCTGTACCGTAACACCCTGTATATAGCCTCCACATTGACTCTGTACCTGTGCCCCCTGTATATAGCCTCCACATTGACTCTGTACCGGTACACCCTGTATATAGCCTCCACATTGACTCTGTACCGGTACCCTGTATATAGCCTCCACATTGACTCTGTACCTGTGCCCCCTGTATATAGCCTCCACATTGACTCTGTACCGGTACCCCTGTATATAGCCTCCACATTGACTCTGTACCGTACCCCTGTATATAGCCTCCACATTGACTCTGTACCAGTACCCCCTGTATATAGCCTCCACATTGACTCTGTACCGGTACCCCCTGTATATAGCCTCCACATTGACTCTGTACCGTAATACCCTGTATATAGCCTCCACATTGACTCTGTACCGTAATACCCTGTATATAACCTCCACATTGACTTTGTACCGTAATACCCTGTATATAGCCTCCACACTGACTCTGTACCGTAACACCCTGTATATAGCCTCCACACTGACTCTGTACCGTAATACCCTGTATATAGCCTCCACATTGACTCTGTACCGGTATCCCCTGTATATAGCCTCCACATTGACTCTGTACCGGTACCCCCTGTATATAGCCTCCACATTGACTCTGTACCGGTACCCCCCTGTATATAGCCTCCACATTGACTCTGTACCGGTACCCCCTGTATATAGCCTCCACATTGACTCTGTACCGGCCCCTGTATATAGCCTCCACATTGACTCTGTACCGGTACCCCCTGTATATAGCCTCCACATTGACTCTGTACCGGTACCCCCTGTATATAGCCTCCACATTGACTCTGTACCGGTACCTGTATATAGCCTCCACATTGACTCTGTACCGGTACCCCTGTATATAGCCTCCACATTGACTCTGTACCGTAATACCCTGTATATAGCCTCCACATTGACTCTGTACCGTAATACCCTGTATATAACCTCCACATTGACTTTGTACCGTAATACCCTGTATATAGCCTCCCATTGACTCTGTACCGGTAACACCCTGTATATAGGCATGTAGAGCATTGTTAATTGTTTTTATATTTTATTTTACCTTTTAAGTCAGTTAAGAACAAATTCTTATTTTCAATGACAGCCTAGGAACAGTGGGTTAACTGCCTGTTTAGGGGCAGAGCGACGAATTTGTACCTTGTCAGCTCGGTGGTTTGAACTTGCAACCTTCCGCAACGCTCTAACCACTAGGCTACCCTGCCGCCCTAATAAACAGAGGTAGCAACAGCACCAAAAATGGGTGGTGGGGTGGGGACAATGCAAATGATAGTTTGTTGGTGATGCGGATACCAAGGAACTTGAAGTTCTCAACCTGCATCCACTACAGCCTCATCGACGATAATTGGTGCGTGCTTGGGTCCTCTTTTCCTTTAGTCCACAATCATCTCCTTTGTCTTGATCACGTTGAGGGAGAGTGGTTTACTGTCTCATCATTGTCAGTGATCAGGCCTACCGCTGTTGTCGTCGGCAAGCAATGATGGTGTTGGAGTCGTGCTTGGCCATGCAGTCATGAGTGAACAGGGAGTACAGGAGGCTGAGCACGCACCCCTGAGGAGCCCCTGTGTTGAGGATCAGAGTGGCAGATGTGTTATACCCTTACCACCCTGGGGGCGGCCCGTCAGAATCCAGTTGCAGAGAGGGTGTTTAGTCCCAGGGTCCTTGGCTTAGTGTGTTGAACGCTGAGCTGTAGTCATTGAATAGCAATCTCACGTAGGTGTTCCTTTTGCTCCATTCTTGGGTATTTTATTTTATTCCTGTGTTACTATTAAACTGCATGGTTTCTCGAGTCGTAGTGGGAGGACCACACACAATGTCTCGCGTGAGCAATACGTAAC
>NC_088406.1:3314422-3329422 GCF_034236695.1 Oncorhynchus nerka
CCCTGTATACACCAGCCTCCACATTGACTCTGTACCGTAATACCCTGTATATAGCCTCCACATTGACTCTGTACCGGTAACACCCTGTATATAGCCTCCACACTGACTCTGTGCCGTAATACCCTGTATATAGCCTCCACATTGACTCTGTACCGCTAATACCCTGTATATAACCTCCACATTGACTCTGTGCCGTAACACCCTGTATATATCCTCCACACTGACTCTGTACCGTAATACCCTGTATATAGCCTCCACACTGACTCTGTACCGTAACACCCTGTATATAGCCTCCACACTGACTCTGTGCCGTGACACCCTGTATATAGCCTCCACATTGACTCTGTACCTGTACCCCTGTATATAGCCTCCACATTGACTCTGTACCGTACACCCTGTATATAGCCTCCACATTGACTCTGTACCGGTACACCCTGTATATAGCCTCCACATTGACTCTGTACCGGTACCCCTGTATATAGCCTCCACATTGACTCTGTACCGTGTGCCCCTGTATAGCCTCCACATTGACTCTGTACGGTACCCCCTGTATATAGCCTCCACATTGACTCTGTACCAGACACCCCCTGTATATAGCCTCCACATTGACTCTGTACCAGTACCCCCTGTATATAGCCTCCACATTGACTCTGTACTGCAATTCTGCATAGACTCCACATTGACTCTGTACCGTAATACCCTGTATAGCCCACATTGACTCTGTACCGTAATACCCTGTATCCTAACCTCCACATTGACTTTGTACCGCACTACCCTGTATATAGCCTCCACATTGACTCTAGCCTCCAGTACCCCCTGTATATAGCCTCCACATTGACTCTGTACCGTAATACCCTGTATATAGCCTCCACATTGACTCTGTACCGTAATACCCTGTATATAGCTCCACATTGACTCTGTACCGTAATACCCTGTATATAGCTCCCACATTGACTCTGTACTAACACTCTTATAGCCTCCACACTGACTCTGTACCGTAACACCCTGTATATAGCCTCCACATTGACTCTGTACCGTGCCCCTGTATAAGCCTCCACATTGACTCTGTACCATAATACCCCTGTATATAGCCTCCACATTGACTCTGTACCGGTACCCCTGTATATAGCGTCCACATTGACTCTGTACCTGTGCCCCTGTATATAAGCCTCCACATTGACTCTGTACCTGTGCCCTGTATATAGCCTCCACATTGACTCTGTACCGGTACCCCCTGTATATAGCCTCCACATTGACTCTGTACCAGTACCCCCTGTATATAGACTCCACATTGACTCTGTACCTGTACCCCCTGTATATAGCCTCCACATTGACTCTGTACCGGTACCCACTGTATATAGCCTCCACATTGACTCTGTACCGGTGCCCCCTGTATATAGCCTCCACATTGACTCTGCCGTACCAGTACCGGTATCCTGTATATAGCCTCCACATTGACTCTGTACCGACACCCCTACCATTGACCTGTATATAGACTCCACATTGACTCTGTACCGTACCCTGTATATAGCCTCCACATTGACTCTGTACCGGTACACCCTGTATATAGCCTCCACATTGACTCTGTACCGGTAACACCCTGTATATAGCCTCCACACTGACTCTGTACCGTAATACCCTGTATAACCTCCACATTGACTCTGTACCGTAATACCCTGTATATAACCTCCACATTGACTTTGTACCGTAATACCCTGTATATAGCCTCCACACTGACTCTGTACCCATAATACCCTGTATATAGCCTCCACACTGACTCTGTACCGTAACACCCTGTATATAGCCTCCACACTGACTCTGTACCGTAACACCCTGTATATAGCCTCCACATTGACTCTGTACCGGTACCCCTGTATATAGCCTCCACATTGACTCTGTACCGGTACCCCTGTATATAGCCTCCACATTGACTCTGTACCGGTAATACCCTGTATATAGCCTCCACATTGACTCTGTACCGTACCCCTGTATATAGCCTCCACATTGACTCTAAAAAGTATACCCTGTATATAGCCTCCACATTGACTCTGTACCGGTACCCTGTATATAGCCTCCACATTGACTCTGTACCGGTACCCCTGTATATAGCCTCCACATTGACTCTGTACCGGTACCCCCTGTATATAGCCTCCACATTGACTCTGTACCGTAATACCCTGTATATAGCCTCCACATTGACTTGTGCCGTAATACCCTGTATATACCATTGAGTACCCTGTATATAGCCTCCACACTGACTCTGTACCGTAATACCCTGTATATAACCTCCACATTGACTCTGTACCGTAATACCCTGTATATAGCCTCCACATTGACTTTGTACCGTAATACCCTGTATATAGCCTCCACATTGACTCTGTACCGTAATACCCTGTATATAGCCTCCACATTGACTCTGTACCGTAACACCCTGTATATAGCCTCCACATTGACTCTGTACCTGTACCTACCCCTGTATATAGCCTCCACATTGACTCTGTACCTGTGCCCCTGTATATAGCCTCCACATTGACTCTGGTACACCCTGTATATAGCCTCCACATTGACTCTGTACCGGTACCCCTGTATATAGCCTCCACATTGACTCTGTACCTGTGCCCCTGTATATAGCCTCCACATTGACTCTGTACCGGTACACCCTGTATATAGCCTCCACATTGACTCTGTACCGGTACCCCTGTATATAGCCTCCACATTGACTCTGTACCTGTACCCCTGTATATAGCCTCCACATTGACTCTGTACCGGTACCCCCTGTATATAGCCTCCACATTGACTCTGTACCGGTACCCCTGTATATAGCCTCCACATTGACTCTGTACCAGTACCCCTGTATATAGCCTCCACATTGACTCTGTACCGGTACCCCTGTATATAGACTCCACATTGACTCTGTACCGGTACCCCCTGTATATAGCCTCCACATTGACTCTGTACCGGTACCCCCTGTATATAGCCTCCACATTGACTCTGTACCGGTATAGCCTCCCCTGTATATAGCCTCCACATTGACTCTGTACCGTAATACCCCTGTATATAGCCTCCACATTGACTCTGTACCGTAACCCCCTGTATATAGCCTCCACATTGACTCTGTACCGTAATACCCTGTATATAGCCTCCACATTGACTCTGTACCGTAACCCCTGTATATAGCCTCCACATTGACTCTGTACCGTAACACCCTGTATATAGCCTCCACATTGACTCTGTACCTGTGCCCCTGTATATAGCTCCACATTGACTCTGTACCGGTACCCTGTATATAGCCTCCACATTGACTCTGTACCGGTACCCCTGTATATAGCCTCCACATTGACTCTGTACCTGTGCCCCCTGTATATAGCCTCCACATTGACTCTGTACCAGTACCCCTGTATATAGCCTCCACATTGACTCTGTACCGGTACCCCCCTGTATATAGCCTCCACATTGACTCTGTACCAGTACCCCTGTATATAGCCTCCACATTGACTCTGTACCGTAACCCCTGTATATAGCCTCCACATTGACTCTGTACCGGTACCCCCTGTATATAGCCTCCACATTGACTCTGTACCGGTACCCCTGTATATAGCCTCCACATTGACTCTGTACCGGTACCCCTGTATATAGCCTCCACATTGACTCTGTACCAGTAACCCCTGTATATAGCCTCCACATTGACTCTGTACCGTATATAGCCTAATACCGTAATACCCTGTATATAACCTCCACATTGACTCTGTACCGGTAACACCCTGTATATAGCCTCCACATTGACTCTGTACCTGCTATATAGCCTCCACACTGACTCTGTACCGTAATACCCTGTATATAGCCTCCACATTGACTCTGTACCGTAATACCCTGTATATAACCTCCACATTGACTTTGTACCGTAATACCCTGTATATAGCCTCCACATTGACTCTGTACCGTAATACCCTGTATATAACCTCCACACTGACTCTGTACCGTAACACCCTGTATATAGCCTCCACACTGACTCTGTACCGTAACACCCTGTATATAGCCTCCACATTGACTCTGTACCTGTGCCCCTGTATATAGCCTCCACATTGACTCTGTACCGGTACACCCTGTATATAGCCTCCACATTGACTCTGTACCTGTACCCCTGTATATAGCCTCCACATTGACTCTGTACCTGTGCCCCTGTATATAGCCTCCACATTGACTCTGTACGGTACCCTGTATATAGACTCCACATTGACTCTGTACCAGTACCCCTGTATATAGCCTCCACATTGACTCTGTACCGTAATACCCTGTATATAGCCTCCACATTGACTCTGTACCGGTACCCCCTGTATATAGCCTCCACATTGACTCTGTACCGGTACCCCCTGTATATAGCCTCCACACTGACTCTGTACCGGTACCCCCTGTATATAGCCTCCACATTGACTCTGTACCAGTACCCCTGTATATAGCCTCCACATTGACTCTGTACCGTAATACCCTGTATATAGCCTCCACATTGACTCTGTACCGGTACCCCCCTGTATATAGCCTCCACATTGACTCTGTACCGGTACCCCCTGTATATAGCCTCCACATTGACTCTGTACCGGTACCCCCTGTATATAGCCTCCACATTGACTCTGTACCGTAATACCCTGTATATAGCCTCCACATTGACTCTGTACCGTAATACCCTGTATATAGCCTCCACATTGACTCTGTACCGTAATACCCTGTATATAACCTCCACATTGACTTTGTACCGTAATACCCTGTATATAGCCTCCACATTGACTCTGTACCGGTAACACCCTGTATATAGCCTCCACACTGACTCTGTACCGTAATACCCTGTATATAACCTCCACATTGACTCTGTACCGTAATACCCTGTATATAACCTCCACATTGACTTTGTACCGTAATACCCTGTATATAGCCTCCACACTGACTCTGTACCGTAATACCCTGTATATAGCCTCCACACTGACTCTGTACCGTAACACCCTGTATATAGCCTCCACACTGACTCTGTACCGTAACACCCTGTATATAGCCTCCACATTGACTCTGTACCTGTGCCCCCTGTATATAGCCTCCACATTGACTCTGTACCGGTACACCCTGTATATAGCCTCCACATTGACTCTGTACCGGTACCCCCTGTATATAGCCTCCACATTGACTCTGTACCTGTGCCCCCTGTATATAGCCTCCACATTGACTCTGTACCGGTACCCCCTGTATATAGCCTCCACATTGACTCTGTACCAGTACCCCCTGTATATAGCCTCCACATTGACTCTGTACCGTAATACCCTCTATATAGCCTCCACATTGACTCTGTACCGGTACCCCCTGTATATAGCCTCCACATTGACTCTGTACCGGTACCCCCTGTATATAGCCTCCACACTGACTCTGTACCGGCACTTCTGTATATAGCCTCCACATTGACTCTGTACCAGTACCCCTGTATATAGCCTCCACATTGACTCTGTACCGTAATACCCTGTATATAGCCTCCACATTGACTCTGTACCGGTACCCCCTGTATATAGTCTCCACATTGACTCTGTACTGGTACCCCCTGTATATAGCCTCCACATTGACTCTGTACCGGTGCCCCCTGTATGTCAACACAATAATGAGATGTCAACACAACACAATAATGAGATGTCCCACTTGCTAAATGGGTGTATAGATTGTTTTGCTTTCAGCATCAATATACATGCTGTTTGGTGAAGTGCCCTTGCTGTTCATTCTTGCTGTCCACCTGATAATATTCAGTAGCAGTCAAAAGTTTGGACACACCGACTCATTCAAGAGTTTTTCTTTATTTTGTACTATTATTCTACATTGTAGATAAGACATTGTAGATAAGACATTGTAGATAAGACATCAAATAATAGATAAGACATCAAAACTATGAAATAACAAATTATGGAATCACGTAGTAACCAAAAAAAGTATTTTAAACAAATCAACATATATTTTATATTTATAATATAATATATAATATAATAATAATTAATAATATATAATAATATAATAATAATTAATAATATATAATAATATAATAATATATAATAATATATAATAATATAATAATATATAATAATATATAATAATATAATAATTAATAATATATAATAATATATATAATATAATAATAATTAATAATATATAATAATATAATAATAATTAATAATATATATAATATAATAATAATTAATAATATATAATAATATATATAATATAATAATAATTAATAATATATATAATATAATAATAATTAATAATATATAATAATATATATAATATAATAATAATTAATAATATATATAATATAATAATAATTAATAATATATAATAATATAATAATTAATAATATATAATAATATAATATATAATATAATAATAATTAATAATATATAATAATATAATAATAATTAATAATATATATAATATAATAATAATTAATAATATATAATAATATATATAATAATAATAATAATTAATAATATATAATAATATATATAATATAATAATAATTAATAATATATAATAATAATAATAATAATAATATAATATATAAATATATAATGAGTGGCTGTCGAAACGTTTGACTGCTACTGTATATATGTTCTGATATGTTTGTGTTATACTCAAATGGCCGAGGCAACTCTACATGTGGTGTCTAATGCATGTATTCCTTCATTCAACTGAGAAGCTATCTGTTGACTCCATTTCTACACTGAGAAGCAGAAGGGCTGGTAATTCATTTAAATCTCAGACAGCCTCCAAAATGCCACCCTAATCCCTATATAGTGCACTACTTTTGACCAAAGTCCTATGGGCCCTACACTGTACAGAGTCCTATGGGCCCTGGTCAAAAGTAGTGCACTACATAGGGATTAGGGTGGCATTTGCAGGTGAATGAGTGGCTGTCGAAACGTTTGACTGCTACTGTATATATGTTCTGATATGTTTGTGTTATACTCAAATGGCCGAGGCAACTCTACATGTGGTGTCTAATGCATGTATTCCTTCATTCAACTGAGAAGCTATCTGTTGACTCCATTTCTACACTGAGAAGCAGAAGGGCTGGTAATTCATTTAAATCTCAGACAGCCTCCAAAATGCCACCCTAATCCCTATATAGTGCACTACTTTTGACCAAAGCCCTATGGGCCCTACACTGTACAGAGTCCTATGGGCCCTGGTCAAAAGTAGTGCACTACATAGGGATTAGGGTGGCATTTGGAAGGAAGTCTCAGACTGTCGACTCTGTGAGAATATGGCGAGAAAACCAGAAACTGCCAACATACTTTAGTAGCAGTGAGATATATTATTGGAACTAGCAAACAGACTGGGACACAACTGTTCGGCTGGAAGTGAGAAGTGACGGATGAGGGAGAAGAGAGGTGGAATCCTCCCTAACTTGATAAAGACGCTTACAGGCTGTAGGCAGAACGCTCATTAACGCTGGACCATCAGACGATCCGCAGCACAACACAGTGCAGCACAGTGAGAAAACGTCCGCATGGTAACCATTCTCACTGTAAGACCTTGTAAACAAAGCTGCTTCAGCGTGTGAGGAGAAATAATAGCACATTAAAACCGACAGGCATTGGAAGAGAACAAGTGATGAACAGTTAGAGAATGATGATGATGATGATGATGATGAGTTAGAGAACAGGTGGTGATGAGTTAGAGAACAGGTGGTGATGAGTTAGAGAACAGGTGGTGATGAGTTAGAGAACAGGTGGTGATGAGTTAGAGAACAGGTGGTGATGGTGATGAGTTAGAGAACAGGTGATGATGATGATGATGAGTTAGAGAACAGGTGGTAATGAGTTAGAGAACAGGTTGTGATGAGTTAGAGAACAGGTGAAGATGAGTTAGAGAACAGGTGATGATGATGGTGATGAGTTAGAGAACAGGTGGTAATGAGTTAGAGAACAGGTGGTGATGAGTTTGAGAACAGGTGGTGATGAGTTTGAGAACAGGTGGTGATGAGTTAGAGAACAGGTGGTGATGAGTTAGAGAACAGGTGGTGATGAGTTAGAGAACAGGTGGTGATGAGTTAGAGAACAGGTGGTGATGTTGATGAGTTAGAGAACAGGTGGTGATGATGGTGATGAGTTAGAGAACAGGTGGTGATGAGTTAGAGAACAGGTGGTGATGAGTTAGAGAACAGGTGGTGATGTGAGTTAGAGAACAGGTGGTGATGAGTTAGAGAACAGGTGGTGATGAGTTTGAGAACAGGTGGTGATGAGTTAGAGAACAGGTGGTGATGAGTTAGAGAACAGGTGGTGATGAGTTAGAGAACAGGTGGTGATGAGTTAGAGAACAGGTGGTGATGAGTTAGAGAACAGGTGGTGATGAGTTTGAGAACAGGTGGTGATGAGTTAGAGAACAGGTGGTGATGAGTTAGAGAACAGGTGGTGATGAGTTAGAGAACAGGTGGTGATGAGTTAGAGAACAGGTGGTGATGAGTTAGAGAACAGGTGGTGATGAGTTAGAGAACAGGTGGTGATGAGTTAGAGAACAGGTGGTGATGAGTTAGAGAACAGGTGGTGATGAGTTTGAGAACAGGTGGTGATGCTGATTGGTTAGAGATCTTCAGGGACCATTACAGATGCAGAGAAAGTCAAGACAGCTACAAAGCTCCCCTTTCCCCATTCCTACCCTGTGTCAAATGCACCATATTCCCTTTATAGTGCACTACTTTTGACTAGGGTCCATATACCAGGAATAGGGTGATATCTGGGACGAACAACACTCGTACCACCATCAGACAGCCTAGCTCTCATATCATCTGCTGAAACACCTAAAAAAAAGCCTTTTAGCCTCCAGGAAGGAGCTGAGATATTGTAATACAAAGAGCAGAGCTATATACTGCTACTGCGACTGCTAATACTACTACTACTGCTGCTACCGCTACTGCTAATACTACTACTACTGCTGCTACCGCTACTGCTAATACTACTACTACTGCTGCTACCGCTACTGCTAATACTACTACTACTGCTGCTACCGCTACTGCTAATACTACTACTACTGCTGCTACCGCTACTGCTAATACTACTACTACTGCTGCTACCGCTACTGCTAATACTACTACTACTGCTCCTACCGCGACTGCTAATACTACTACTACTGCTGCTACCGCTACTGCTAATACTACTACTACTGCTCCTACCGCGACTGCTAATACTACTACTACTGTTGCTACCGCTAATGCTAATATTACTACTACTTCTGCTACCGCTACTGCTAATACTACTACTACTGCTGCTACCGCTACTGCTAATACTACTACTACTACTACTGCTGCTACCGCGACTGCTAATACTACTACTACTACTGCTACCACTACTGCTAATACTACTACTACTGCTGCTACCGCTACTGCTAATAATACTACTGCTACTGCTTATACTATTACTACTGCTAATACTATTCCTACTGCTACCGCTACTGCTACTGCTACTACTACTACTACTACTACTACTACTACTACTACTATACTATACTGCTATCATGCTATACTGCTGCTATAATATACTATACTGCTGCTATACTGCTACCATGCCACTGCTATACTATACTGATATCATACTAGACTATACTGATACTATACAATACTACACTGCTGATATTTTATTATTCTGCCATACCAAGCTATACCGCTACTATACTGCTACCATACCATACTATACTGCTACTGTACTATACTGCTTATATGCAATACCACTACTATACAATACTGATGCTATACCACTACTATAATATACTATAATATAATGCTACTATAATACACTGCTGCTATAATATACTGATACTATATTATACTGATCCCAAACTATACTGTTACCATAATATACAACAATGCTACTATGCTTTACTATACTGCTACTATATTATACTGGTGCTGTACTATACTATACTATACAATGCTGCTACTATACCATACCATACTGCTGTTATACTATACTGCTGTTATACTACACTGCTACTATATTATACTGCTACTATAGTATACTATGCTGCTACTATAGTATACTATACTGCTACTATAGTATACTATACTGCTACTATACTATATTATACTGCTACTATAGTATACTATGCTGCTACTATAATATACTATACTGCTACTATAGTATACTATACTGCTGCTATACTATACTGCTAATATACTATACTGCTACTATAGTATACTATACTGCTACTATATTATACTGGTGCTGTACTATACTATACAATACAATGCTGCTACTATACCATACCATACCATACTGCTGTTATACTATACTGCTGTTATACTATACTGCTAATATACTATGCTGCTACTATAGTATACTATGATGCTACTATAATATACTATACTGCTACTATAGTATACTATACTGCTGCTATACTAGACTGCTGATATACTATACTGCGGTTATACTATACTGCTACGATATTATACTATACTGCTGATATACTATACTGGACTGATACTATATTATACTAGACTGCTGCTATACTATACTGCTAAAATACTATACTGCTACTATAGTATTACTATACGTATGCAGTTAATCCATACTGCTGCTATGCATACCCATCACTAATTTAACTCTCCATTCCCCTTCAAATCCCCAGGATTACCTAATAGGTCAGCCTGTCTGCTTCATATTAATGGGCCGTAAAGGAACTGGTGAGTGTTTGTCCCAAATGACAACATGTTCCCTACATAGGGACTAGGGTGCCACCAAGCAAAGCCTCATTTAAAATCTAATTTCAGACCTCCTCGTTCAGTTCAGATCCCATTATGTACTAATATCACATCAGTTGTCTGACAAAGTGAAAGACCAGAGAGAGAAAACACCAGAACGACTGGTTTTTCTGCACAATAAGACAGCTTGGTGTTTTAAATCTTATTGGCAAATCAATTGTTCTGAGCTTTTGGGTCAATTAGAGGTAAGTGAAGGTTAAATGTCCCAGCTGCCCTGTGACTTGGGGATATAGTGATGCACAACATGAATATCACGTTTCACTGATGTGATGCTTCATTTTCGTTTTCTCTGCCTGACTAGACAAGACTGTGTTCTCTGCCTCTCTAGACAAGACTGTGTTCTCTGCCTCACTAGACAAGACTGTGTTCTCTGCCTGACTAGACAAGACTGTGTTCTCTGCCTCACTAGACAAGACTGTGTTCTCTGCCTGACTAGACAAGACTGTGTTCTCTGCCTCTCTAGACAAGACTGTGTTCTCTGCCTGACTAGACAAGACTGTGTTCTCTGCCTGACTAGACAAGACTGTGTGACTAGACAATACTGTTCTCTGCCTCTCTAGACAAGACTGTGTTCTCTGCCTGACTAGACAAGACTGTGTTCTCTGCCTCTCTAGACAAGACTGTGTTCTCTGCCTGACTAGACAATACTGTGTTCTCTGCCTCTCTAGACAATACTGTGTTCTCTGCCTGACTAGACAAGACTGTGTTCTCTGCCTGACTAGACAAGACTGTGTTCTCTGCCTGACTAGACAATACTGTGTTCTCTGCCTCTCTAGACAAGACTGTGTTCTCTGCCTGACTAGACAAGACTGTGTTCTCTGCCTCTCTAGACAAGACTGTGTTCTCTGCCTGACTAGACAATACTGTGTTCTCTGCCTCTCTAGACAATACTGTGTTCTCTGCCTGACTAGACAAGACTGTGTTCTCTGCCTGACTAGACAAGACTGTGTTCTCTGCCTCAATAAACAGATGGGCAGGCATTGAACTTTTGGCACAATTCCATTGGTCTATTGCACTGCACATTCTCAATCAAGCACAGCTATAAAGGTATTTTAAATCAAATGTATATTTTGAACCTGTACATCCAGCTAGATGTGGGGATACATCCAGCTAGACAACACCACAAGGGGTTACATCCAGCTAGACAACACCACAAGGGGATACATCCAGCTAGACAACACCACAGGGGATACATCCAGCTAGACAACACCACAGGGGATACATCCAGCTAGACAACACCACAGGGGATACATCCAGCTAGACAACACCACAGGGGATACATCCAGCTAGACAACACCACCACAGGGGATACATCCAGCTAGACAACACCACAGGGGATACATCCAGCTAGACAACACCACAGGGGATACATCCAGCTAGACAACACCACAGGGGATACATCCAGCTAGACAACACCACAGGGGATACATCCAGCTAGACAACACCACAGGGGATACATCCAGCTAGACAACACCACAGGGGATACATCCAGCTAGACAACACCACAGGGGATACATCCAGCTAGACAACACCACAGGGGATACATCCAGCTAGACAACACCACAAGGGGATACATCCAGCTAGACAACACCACAGGGGATACATCCAGTTAGACAACACCACAGGGGATACATCCAGCTAGACAACACCACAGGGGATACATCCAGCTAGACAACACCACCACAAGGGATACATCCAGCTAGACAACACCACAGGGGATACATCCAGCTAGACAACACCACCACAGGGGATACATCCAGCTAGACAACACCACCACAGGGGATACATCCAGCTAGACAACACCACCACAGGGGATACATCCAGCTAGACAACACCACAGGGGATACATCCAGCTAGACAACACCACAAGGGGATACATCCAGCTAGACAACACCACAGGGGATACATCCAGCTAGACAACACCACCACAAGGGATACATCCAGCTAGACAATACCACAGGGGATACATCCAGCTAGACAATACCATGTCTCTGACAAGATCCTCACTTTGCTTGTGCCCTTGATTTTCTCTGACTGCATGTGACACCCTATTCCCTACATAGCACACTACTTTTGAGGACAGCCCTAAGGGTCCTGGTAACAAAAAAAAAGTGTGTTTTACTGTATATGGGGAATAGTGTACCATTTGGGAGGCAACCCATGTGTGAGGGGGTTTAGAGACAGAGTGAAGCCAATCGGACAAGGACAGAAGCCCCAAACGTATTACTAAAATCGGCTGTGATTGCTGCAGTAGAGAAGTAGAGCTGAAGCCTACTTCTGGTGATGGGGATAATTGGTGCTTTCATGTTAAGCAGCAACATTTTTTGGACATAACCACATACACACACGATTAAAAATAATCACTAGTGTTTATTTCTGACAGGAACCTCAGCAGTTACCATCGGTTGCACATTTTTGAGGATTATCTTGAACTGAAAAACTAGCGTAAAACTTTAATTAAAAACCAATCTCTAATAGCCGCCTGTCCCTATTAATAGAAAATACCTGTTTCAAATAAACACCAGGTCTAAGTAATTGTTTACGAGTTTACCATGAATTACAATTAATTATTTAAGAGGTTTAACGTTTGATGTATTATATGAAATAATTCAGTAATGACTCAAAATAATTATGGCAATCAACTGTTTCTATTGACAGTAAAAAAAAAATGCTAGCCATTGGCTGCTAACAGCTGAGAACTGCTAGCCGTTGGCTGCTAACAGCTGAGAACTGCTAGCCATTGGCTGCTAACAGCTGAGAACTGCTAGCCATTGGCTGCTAACAGCTGAGCATTGGCTGCTAACAGCTGAGAACTGCTAGCCATTGGCTGCTAACAGCTGAGAACTGCTAGCCATTGGCTGATAACAGCTGAGAACTGCTAGCTAACTGGCAAGCACAAAAACAGTCTTCAACTTCAGGAGTACAGACCCCCAGAAAACAGTCTTCAACTTCAGGAGTACAGACCCCTAGAAAACAGTCTTCAACTTCAGGAGTACAGACCCCCAGAAAACAGTCTTCAACTTCAGGAGTACAGAACCCCAGAAAACAGTCTTCAACTTCAGGAGTACAGACTCCCAGAAAACAGTCTTCAACTTCAGGAGTACAGACCCCTAGAAAACAGTCTTCAACTTCAGGAGTACAGACCCCCAGAAAACAGTCTTCAACTTCAGGAGTACAGACCCCCAGAAAACAGTCTTGAACATGATTTAGAAAGAAACACACATGCCTATATAAAGGTCCCGCAGTTGACAGTGCATGTCAGAACAGAAACTATATAAGTCCAAGGAACTGTTTATAGATCTCAGAGATATAATTTTAATGAGGCATATATCTGGGGAAGGGGAGACAAATATTTCTAGAGTGTTGAAAGAATTAAAAAATTAAAATTAAATTAAAATTAAAATTAAAAAATATGGAACTACCCAGACTCTAGAGCAAGAAGGACCTTGGTCAGGGAGGTGACCAAGAACCCAATGACCACTCTGACAGAACTACATAGATCCTTGGCTGCGATGGGAGAACCTGTCAGAAGGACAACAATCTCTTCAGCACTTCACCAAAATGGGCTTTATGGCAGAGTGGACAGACGGAATCCACTCATGAGAAAAAGGCACGCCTGGAGTTTAGAAAATAAGGCACATGAAAGACTCTGAGATGGCAAAAGATTATTTGGTCTGATGAGACAAAAATGTAACTCGCTATGCTTCGAGAAAACCAGGCACAGCTTATCATCTGTCTAACACCATCCCTACCGTGAAGCATGGCGGTGGCAGCATCATGCTATGGGGAGGCTTTTCAGCAGCAGGGACTGGGAAACTAGTGAGGATCGAGGGAACAATGAATGATGCCAAATAGAGGCAAATCATTGATGTGAATCTGCTTCAGAGTGCAAACGACCTTATACTGGGGGAAGTTCAAAGCAACGCTGGAATGGCCTTCAGAACAAGAATGTCAAAGTCCTTGAGTGGCCCAGCCAAAGCAAAGACTTGAATCAAAGCAAGTTACAGACATACTGAAGACGACTCAAAGCCTTTACAGACATACTGAAGACGACTTAAAGCTGTTACAGACATACTGAAGACGACTCAAAGCTGTTAGACATACTGAAGACGACTCAAAGCTTTCACAGACATACTGAAGACGACTCAAAGCTGTTAGACATACTGAAGACGACTCAAAGCCTTCACAGACATACTGAAGACGACTTAAAGCTGTTACAG
>NC_088406.1:3336922-3376922 GCF_034236695.1 Oncorhynchus nerka
ATCAATACACAAGTATATATTTTTAAACCTGCATATTTAGTTAATATTGCCTGCTAAACATGAATTTATTTTAATTAGGGAAATTGTGTCACGTCTCTTGGTTCTGTGCAGCAGAGTCAGGGTATATGCAGCAGTTTGGGCCGCCTGGCTTGTTGTGAACTGGGTGAAGTCCATTTATTCCTAACAAAGGCCGTAATTAACGTGCCAAAATTGTACATAATTATGACATAACATTGAAGGTTGTACAATGTAACAGCAATATTTAAACTTAGGGATGTGTTACCTAGAGAGAGGAGAGGAGAGGAGAGGAGAGGAGAGGAGAGGAGAGGAGAGGAGAGGAGAGGAGAGGAGAGGAGGGAGGGAGGGAGGGACGGAGGAGAGGAGGGGAGGGAGGGATGTCACCCGTTAGATAAAATATGGAACTGTTCCGTATTTCACTGAAAGAATAAACGTCTTGTTTTCGAAATGATAGTTTCCGGATTTGACTATATTAATGACCGAAGGCTCGTATTTCTGTGTGTTATTATGTTATAATTAAGTCTATGATTTGATAGAGCAGTCTGACTGAGCGCTGGTAGGCACCAGCAGGCTCGTAAGCATTCATTCAAACGGCACTTTCGTGCGTTTGCCAGCAGCTCTTAGCAAGCACAGCGCTGTTTATGCCTTCAAAGCCCATCAACTCCCGAGATGAGGCTGGTGTAACCGATGTGAAATGGCTAGCTAGTTAGCGGGGTGCACGCTAATAGCATTTCAATCGGTGACGTCACTCGCTCTGAGACCTTGAAGTAGTTGTTCCCCTTGCTCTGCAAGGGCCGCGGCTTTTGTGGAGCGATGGGTAATGCTGCTTCGAGGGTGGCTGTTGTCGATGTGTTCCTGGTTCGAGCCCAGGTAGGGGCGAGGAGAGGGACGGAAGCTATACTGTTACACTGGCAATACTAAAGTGCCTATAAGAACTTCCAATTGTCAAAGTTATATGAAAAACAAATGGTATAGAAGGAAATAGTCCTATAATAACTACAACCTAAAACTTCTTACCTGGGAATATTGAAGACTCATGTTAAAAGGAACCACCAGCTTTCATATGTTCTCATGTTCTGAGCAAGGAACTGAAACGTTAGCTTTCTTACATAGCACATATTGCACTTTTACTTTCTTCTCCAACACTTTGCTTTTGCATTATTTAAACCAAATTGAACACGTTTCATTATTTATTTGAGGCTAAATTGATTTTATTGATGTATTATATTAAGTTAAAATAAAAGTGTTAATTCAGTATTGTTGTAATTGTCGTTATTACAAATAAATAAGTACATTTTACAAAATCGTCCGATGAATGAATCTTTTTTTTTGGTCCTCCAATAATCGGTATCGGAGTTGAAAAATCATAATCGTTCGACCTCTAGTCCTGATTATATATACATTGACTTCGGACTTTTTTTCCACATTGTGTTACATTCAAGCCTTATTTAAAATGGATTAAATAAATAAAAATCCTCATCAATCTACACACAATACCCCATAATGACATCACAATACCCCATAATGACATCACAATACCCCATAATGACATCACAATACCCCATAATGACATCACAATACCCCATAATGACATCACAATACCCCATAATGACATCACAATACCCCATAATGACATCACAATACCCCATAATGACATCACCATACCCCATAATGACATCACAATACCCCATAATGACATCACAATACCCCATAATGACATCACAATACCCCATAATGACATCACAATACCCCATAATGACATCACAATACCCCATAATGACATCACAATACCCCATAATGACATCACAATACTCCATAATGACATCACAATACCCCATAATGACATCACAATACTCCATAATGACATCACAATACCCCATAATGACATCACAATACCCCATAATGACATCACAGTACCCCATAATGACATCACAATACTCCATAATGACATCACAATACCCCATAATGACATCACAATACTCCATAATGACATCACAATACCCCATAATGACATCACAATACTCCATAATGACATCACAATACTCCATAACGACGAAGCGAAAATAGGTTTTCAAGATGTTTGTAAATGTATTAAAAAAAAAAACAGAAATACCTTATTTAAATAAGCATTCAGACCATTTGCTTTGAGACTTGAAATTGAGTTCAGGTGCATGCTGTTTCCATTGATCATCCTTGAGATGTTTCTACAAGTTGATTGGAGTCCACCTGTGGTAAATTCAGTTGATTTGACATTTGAAAGGCACACACCTGTCTATATAAAGGTCCCACAGTTGACAGGTGCATGTCAGAGCAACAACCAAGTCATGAGGTCAAAGAATTGTCCGTAGAGCACAGAGACAGGATTGTGTCGAGGCACAGATCTGGGGAAGGGTACCGAAACATTTATACAGCATTGAAGGTCCCCAAGAACACAGTGGCCTCCATCAAGCATTGAAGGTTTCCATCACAGCATTTGACAGTGGCCTCCATCATTCTCCATTGAAGGTCCCCAAGAACACAGTGGCCTCCATCATTCTGCAGCATTGAAGGTCCCCAAGAACACAGTGGCCTCCATCATTCTTAAATGGAAGAACCTTCCAGAAGGACAACCATCTCTGCAGCTCTCCACCAATCAGGTATTTTTGGTAGTGGTCAGAAGGAAGCCAATCTTCAGTAAAATGTACATGACTGCCCACTTGGAGTTTGCCAAAAGGCACCTAAAGACTCTCAGACCATTAGAAACAAGATTCTCTGGTCTGATAAAACCAAGGTTGAACTCTTTGGCCTGAATGCCAAGTGTCTGGTGGCAGCATCAAGCTGTGGGGATGTTTTTCAGTGGTAGGGACTGGGAGACTAGGCAGAATCGAGGAAACAATGAACGGAGCAAAGTACAGAGAGATCATTGATAAAAACCTGCTCCAGAGCGCACAGGACCTCAGACTGGGTGAAGGTTCACCTTCTAACAGGACAATGACCCTAAGCACACAGCCAAGGCAACGCAGGAGTTCTTTGGGACAAGTCTCTGAATGTCCTTGAGTGACCCAGCCAGAGCCCGGACTTGAACCCGATCAAATATCTCTGGAGAGACCTGAAGATAGCCATGTAGCAACGCTTCCCATCTAACCTGACAGAGCTTGAGAGGATCTGCAGAGAAGAATGGGAGAAACTCCCCAAATACAGGTGCCAAGCTTGTAGCGTCAAACCCAAAAGTCAAGGGGTTTCTACAATTAAAAAAATATATAAAACCTGTTTTCACTTTATTATTATGGGATATTGTGTGTAGATTGATGAGGAAAAACATTTCATAAATTATATAATAAGCCTGTAATAAGAAAAGGTAAATGACAGTCTGTCTATCTATATATACAGTACCAGTCAAAACCTTAAACATACCTACTCTGAGTTTTTCTTTATTTTTACTATTTTCTACATTGTAGATGTCACGCCCTGGTCTAAGTATTTTGTGTTTTTCTTCATGTATTGGGTCAGGCCAGGGTGTGGCATGGAGTTTTTCTATTGTGGTGTGTTTTGTCTGGGGGTTTTGGTGTGTATGTTAGTGGGATTGTAGCTTAGTAGGGTGTTCTAGGAAAGTCTATGGCTGTCTGGAGTGGTTCTCAATCAGAGGCAGGTGGTTATCGTTGTCTCTGATTGGGAACCATATTTAGGCAGCCATATTCTTTGGTTGTATTGTGGGTGATTGTCCTGAGTGTCTTGATGTCCTTGTTAGATGGTAGTTGACACATGTTTAGGCTGTTTTAGGTTTTCATTACGTTTATTGTTTTTTGTAGTATTTGTATTTAGATTCGTGTTACGTTTGTTTATTAAAACATGGATCGCAATCTACACGCTGCAGTTTGGTCCGACTCTCCTTCACCACATGAAAACCGTTCCATCATTACTTTAACCATCAAGGTCAGTCAATCAAGACCTTTTTTTATGTTTCTTCAAGTGCAGTCGCAAAAACCATAAAGAGCTACGATGAAACTGTCTCTCACGAGGACAACCACAGGAAAGGAAGACCCAGAGTTACCTCTGCTGCGGAGGATAAGTTCATTAGAGTTACCTGTCTCTCATGAGGACAACCACAGGAAAGGAAGACCCAGAGTTACCTCTGCTGTGGAGGATAAGTTCATTAGAGTTCCCAACCTCAGAAATTGCAGCCCAAATAAATGCTTCACAGAGTTCAAGTAACAGACACATCTCCACATCAACTGTTCAGAGGACACTGCGTGAATCAGGCCTTCATGGTCGAATTGCTGAAAAGAAACCACTACTAAAGGACACCAATAAGAAGAAGAGACGTGTTTAGGCCAAGAAACATGAGCAATGAACATTAGACTGGTGGAAATCTGTCCTTTGGTCTGAAGAGTCCAAATTTGAGATGTTGGGTTCCAACCGCCGTGTCTTTGTGAGATGCAGAGTAGGTGAACAGATGATCTCAGCATATGTGGTTCCCATCGTGAAGCATGGAGGAGGAGGTGTGATGGTGCTTTGCTGGTGACAGAGTCAGTGATTTATTTAGAATTGAAGGCACACTTAACCAGCATGACTACCACAGCATTCTGCAGCGATACGCCATCCCATCTGGTTTGGGCTTAGTGGGACTATCATTTGGTTTTCAACAGAACAATGACCCAACACACCTCCAGGCTGTGTAAGGGCTATTTGACCAAGAAGGAGAGTGATGGAGTGCTGCATCAGATGACCTGGCCTCCACAATAATCTGACCTCAACCCAATTGAGATGGTTTGGGGTGAGTTAGACCGCAGAGTGAAAGAAAAACAGCCAACAAGTGCTCAACGTATGTGGGAACTCCTTCAAGACTGTTGGAAAAGCATTCCAGGTGAAGCTGGTTGAGAGAATGCTAAAACTGTGCAGAGCTGTCATAAAGGCATAAAGGGTGGTTACTTTGAAGAATCTAAAATAGATTTGGATTTGTTTAACAATTTAATACAATTGTTTTAACATGTTATTTCATAGTTTTGATGTCTTCACTATTATTCTACAATATAGAAAATTGTAAAAAAAAGAAAAAAAAAGAAAAAGAAACGCCTTGAATGAGTAGGTGTGTCCAAACTTTTGACAAGGTGTCTCCATACTAAGCTAGATGGTGTCACTACAGCCCCTGGTTTGATCCCAGGCTGTATCACAACTGGCCGTGATCGGGAGTCCTATAGGACGTCACACAATTGGCCCAGCGTCCTCTGGGGGTTCGGCTTCACTTGGCTCATCGTGCTCTAGCGACTCCTTGTGGCGGGCCGGGCGCCTGCAGGCTGACCTCGGTCGTCAGTTGAACGGTGTTTCCTCCGACACATTGGTGCGGCTGGCTTCCAGGTTAAGCGGGCAGGTGTTAAAGAAGAGCGGTTTGGCGGGTCATGTTTCAGAGGACGCATGACTCGACCTTCGTCTCCCGAGCCCGTTGGGGAGTTGCAGAGGTGAGACAAGATCGAAATTAGGGAGAAAAATGGGGTCTGGACTTAGGAGCTGGAGTAGCATCTGGCTAGTGGGGGCACCAAGACAACGTTACGTCATCCCCCTTTATCATTACATAAAAGGTTCTAAAGATCCGTTAGAATGAGACAGAAAAGATCCCAGGACTCTCCAGATATGCGTCCCAAATGACACCCTATTCCCTATGTAGTGGCCTACTTTTGACCAGAGCCCTATGCAGGCTTCTGTACTATATAGTACGGTAGCTCATTATATAGAGAATAGGGTGTCATTTGGGTCTCAACCCAGGTCTCTCTCTCTCTCTCTCGGTAGGCAGATGGTTTGGGGGCGCCAGGCTCAGAGAGGCAGAGAGAGATCAGAGGCTGGGTCCAACTGACATCACTGTCTCTCCTGGTAATTAATCATACTGGATGAAGGTCGTAGGAGAAGAAGGGTAGAGGTGCTTGTGGGTCTCTGCTGCGCCATACAGCTAATGGTTCCCAAACCCTGATAGAATAGAGGGTGTGCAGGGGCTATGGGATGTCAGGAAGCACCATCTATCAAACTCACAGGGGCCATTACTCATCTGGAAATGAGAGGCTTCAACAGACTGACAAACACAATGGCTACTTCGATCTCATCCTTTGTTTTCTCTCCTCTCCTCTTTTCTCTTCCCTTGCTCCTTCCCTCTTCGTCATCCTCAGATAGCAGCAGCTGTTAATGGATTACAGCGATCCCTCCTCGTCATCCTCAGATAGCAGCAGCTATTAATGGATTACAGCGATCCCTCTTCGTCATCCTCAGATAGCAGCAGCTATTAATGGATTACAGCGATCCCTCTTCGTCATCCTCAGATAGCAGCAGCTGTTAATGGATTACAGCGATCCCTCTTCGTCATCCTCAGATAGCAGCAGCTGTTAATGGATTACAGCGATCCCTCTTCGTCATCCTCAGATAGCAGCAGCTATTAATGGATTACAGCGATCCCTCCTCGTCATCCTCAGATAGCAGCAGCTATTAATGGATTAAAGTCACTCTTTCCCTCTTTGGATTTTCAGATGACAAAGGGGATTGTTTTGTGTGGATGATAGAAAGCTCTGGACCCTCTGTACATAATGAATAGGGAATAGAGGAGGACAGAGAGAGAGCAAGAGAGACAGAGAGAGATAAAATCGCAGTTCAAATTGGCAACAAAAAAAACACAACAGATTTCTTTCAACAGCTTAAACCTCACCCTACTAGAATCTGAAGTCAAAATGTCTACTGCTGATGATCTGGTGCTTCTGTCCCCGACCAAGGAGGGCCTACAGCATCACCTAGATCTTCTGCACAGATTCTGTCAGACCTGGGGCCTGACAGTAAATCTCAGTAAGACTAAAATAATGGTGTTCCAAAAAAAGTCTAGTTTTCCTAGAGCACACAAAAAACTATACGTACCTCGGCCTAAACATCAACACCACAGATAACTTCCACAAAGCTGTGAACAATCTGAGAGACAAGGCAAGAAGGGCCTTTTATTTTTTTCTACGCCATCAAAAGAAACATACAATTAGACATAACAATTGTTTTTACATAAAATAATATATAAATGCAGAGACTCAGAGCTACAAAATGGTATATCACACAGTACAGTTGAGGAACAATGGGAAAGTAATTCTGCTTTGAGAGTTGATAAACCTGTAACCTCACTTTTGAGAAAATGGCCCTTGAATGTTTCGGTACACCTACTGGAGGGCTCTTCTTTGTCTACACCCCCTATTCAGCATCGTTCACAACCTCTTAAGCTTTAGCCCCGCCCACAAACTCAGAGGGTTGTCTCTTTAAGGGTTGATCAGAGCTTTTGTGTCCTAATAACAGCAGTCAAGCACCCAAGCTAACTGGCTAACTGGCTAACGTTTGCTAGCTTGCTAGCTACTTCTTGACACAAATGAGAGAACACCTCAATCTGAACATTTTACTCTCCCCAGCTGAGCTGGTGACTGTAACTGAGCTGCTGGCAACAATTTAATTAGGCTTTTTTGGCAACGTTTACTGACACCGGCCACATTCAACAGGTGTTGAGCATTTGTAAATTTGTCAGTTATTCTGAGCTTTGGCACACTCAGACGAGAGAGTCTGCAACTGACCAACCAGGTGCAATGTTTGCTAGCTAACATTGGACTATAACTAGCAAAGCAATGTAGTCAGGGATATACAGTGACATGTTAATCTTTACCGTCTACAGGGATAACTTTAACCTCTTCATCCATCAATGAATTAATTAATCGGTTCATTCATTCATTAATCCATTAATTAATCCATTCATTCATTCATTAATCCATTAATTAATCCATTAATTCATTCATTAATCCATTAATTAACCCATTCATCTGTTCATTCATTCATTAATCCATTAATTAATCCATTCATTCATTAATCCATTAATTAAGGCATTCATTAATTCATTAATCCATTAATTAAGCCATTCATTCATTCATCCGTTCATTCATTCATTAATCCATTCATTCAATCACCTTCTTCACATTTATCTCCCTTGTATGCAGGGTTACAGATGCATGTCCCCACGATGCAGGTCCCATGGCCAGAGCAGGTGACGTCTATGCACTGGTTGGTCGGAACATCACACTCCCCGCCCTTCCAGCCACTGTGACACATGCATCTCCCTTTGAGGTACTGTCCGTTCCCACTGCACAGCACCGGACAGGACGCTTTGAAGAGGGACAGATGGGCACACAGACAGATACACAGTCAGATAGACAGTCAGATAGACAGTCAGATAGACAGACAGATAGACAGACAGATAGACAGTCAGATAGACAGTCAGATAGACAGACAGATAGACAGACATACAGACAGATAGATATACAGTCAGATAGACAGTCAGATAGACAGACAGACAGATAGACAGACAGACAGATAGATAGACATACAGATATACAGACAGACATATAGACAGTCAGATAGACAGTCAGATAGACAGACAGATAGACAGTCAGATAGACAGTCAGATAGACAGACATATAGACAGTCAGATAGACAGACAGATAGACAGACAGACAGATATATATACAGTCAGATAGACAGTCAGATAAACAGTCAGATAGACAGACAGATAGACAGGCAGATAGACAGACATATAGACAGACAGATAGACAGTCAGATAGACAGACAGATAGACAGATAGACAGTCAGATAGACAGACAGATAGACAGTCAGATAGACAGACATATAGACAGATAGACAGATAGACAGGCAGATAGACAGTCAGATAGACAGACATATAGACAGTCAGATAGACAGACAGATAGACAGACAGTCAGATAGACAGACAGATAGACAGATAGACAGATAGACAGGCAGGTAGACAGTCAGATAGACAGACAGATAGACAGTCAGATAGACAGACAGATAGACAGATATACAGACAGATATACAGACAGACAGATAGACAGTCAGATAGACAGTCAGATAGACAGACAGATAGACAGTCAGATAGACAGTCAGATAGATATACAGTCAGATAGACAGTCAGATAGACAGACAGATAGACAGACAGACAGATAGATAGACATACAGATATACAGACAGACATATAGACAGTCAGATAGACAGTCAGATAGACAGACATATAGACAGTCAGATAGACAGTCAGATAGACAGACAGATAGACAGACAGACAGATAGATATACAGTCAGATAGACAGTCAGATAGACAGACAGATAGACAGACAGATAGACAGGCAGATAGATAGACAGACAGATAGACAGTCAGATAGACAGACAGATAGACAGACAGTCAGATAGACAGACAGACAGATAGACAGATAGACAGGCAGATAGACAGACAGATAGACAGACAGATAGACAGTCAGATAGACAGACAGATAGACAGTCAGATAGACAGTCAGATAGACAGACATATAGACAGTCAGATAGACAGATAGATAGACAGACAGACAGATAGATATACAGTCAGATAGACAGTCAGATAGACAGTCAGATAGACAGACAGATAGACAGGCAGATAGATAGACAGACAGATAGACAGTCAGATAGACAGACAGACAGATAGACAGATAGACAGGCAGATAGACAGACATATAGACAGTCAGATAGACAGACAGATAGACAGACAGATAGACAGACAGATAGACAGTCAGATAGACAGACAGATATACAGATAGACAGTCAGATAGACAGACATATAGACAGACAGATAGACAGGCAGATAGACAGACAGATAGACAGACAGATAGACAGTCAGATACACAGACAGATAGACAGATATACAGTCAGATAGACAGTCAGATAGACAGACAGATAGACAGACAGATAGACAGGCAGATAGACAGACAGATAGACAGTCAGATAGACAGACAGATAGACAGACAGATAGACAGACAGATAGACAGTCAGATAGATATACAGTCAGATAGACAGTCAGATAGACAGACAGATAGATAGACATACAGATATACAGACAGACATATAGACAGTCAGATAGACAGTCAGATAGACAGACAGATAGACAGTCAGATAGACAGTCAGATAGACATACATATAGACAGTCAGATAGACAGACAGATAGACAGACAGACAGATAGATATACAGTCAGATAGACAGTCAGATAGACAGACAGATAGACAGTCAGATAGACAGACAGATAGACAGGCAGATAGACAGACATATATACAGATAGACAGTCAGATAGACAGACAGATAGACAGTCAGATAGACAGACAGATAGACAGACAGTCAGATAGACAGACAGACAGATAGACAGATAGACAGGCAGATAGACAGACAGATAGACAGACATATAGACAGTCAGATAGACAGACAGATAGACAGACAGATAGACAGACAGATAGACAGTCAGATAGACAGACATATATACAGATAGACAGTCAGATAGACAGACATATAGACAGACAGATAGACAGGCAGATAGACAGACAGATAGACAGACAGATAGACAGTCAGATACACAGACAGATAGACAGATATACAGTCAGATAGACAGTCAGATAGACAGTCAGATAGACAGACAGATAGACAGGCAGATAGACAGATAGACAGACAGATAGACAGTCAGATAGCACCACAGTTTGAATGGACTCCACCAACCATAGCTTCAAAGAATAATGTGTGTGCTGGAGGCTCTTGCAAAGAAAATGATGAATAGTTTGGCTTCCTAACTAACGTTGTGTCAACGCTAACAGGGGAGTGATGCCATCTCCAAAACCATGTACAAACTACAGTAAATATATGTTATGTACTAACTACAGTAAATATATGTTCCGAACTAACTACAGTAAATATATGTTCCGAACTAACTACAGTAAATATATGTTCCGAACTAACTACAGTAAATATATGTTATGTACTAACTACAGTAAATATATGTAATGTACTAACTACAGTAAATATATGTGATGTACTAACTACAGTAAATATATGTAATGTACTAACTACAGTAAATATATGTAATGTACAAACTACAGTAAATATATGTTACGTACTAACTACAGTAAATATATGTAATGTACAAACTACAGTAAATATATGTTCCGAACTAACTACAGTAAATATATGTTCCGAACTAACTACAGTAAATATATGTTATGTACTAACTACAGTAAATATATGTAATGTACTAACTACAGTAAATATATGTGATGTACAAACTACAGTAAATATATGTAATGTACTAACTACAGTAAATATATGTTATGTACTAACTACAGTAAATATATGTTATGTACTAACTACAGTAAATATATGTTACGTACTAACTACAGTAAATATATGTTACGTACTAACTACAGTAAATATATGTTCCGAACTAACTACAGTAAATATATGTTACGTACTAACTACAGTAAATATATGTTCCGAACTAACTACAGTAAATATATGTTACGTACTAACTACAGTAAATATATGTTACGTACTAACTACAGTAAATATATGGTACGTACTAACTACAGTAATAAGCGACTCAGAGTAAAAACAAAGCAGCATTACTCATCCAAATTGGAGCAGGTATCTAGATGTGTTATGACTCTCTGTGATCCGACTGCTCAGATAAATGAGACCATTAAGCTAATGATCAGTAAGGAGAGCAGACCTGTGTCCCAAACGGCACCCTACTCCCTTATATAATGCACTATTTACGACCAGGGCCCATAGTGCACTATATAGGGAATAGGGTGCCATTTCTAGCAATGATCATCATCACTTCCATAACAGATGGCTTAGTGACTGAGGATTTGGCCAAAATAACAAACTTTTTTTTTTTATGTTTTCAAAGAGATATTCTGGCATGGACTCCAAGTGCATGTATTCCATTATGAATGGTTATTAAATATTTATTTATATTAATAGTGTTGTATCTACTGAATTATTTCATTTATTTCCAACATGATGTTACTATAACAACATGAAGTAGTCTGTTCTGGGGTTGTTACTATAGCAACATGAAGTAGTCTGTTCTGGGGTTGTTTCTATAGCAACATGAAGTAGTCTGTTCTGGGGTTGTTACTATAACAACATGAAGTAGTCTGTTCTGGGGTTGTTACTATAGCAACATGAAGTAGTCTGTTCTGGGGTTGTTACTATAGCAACATGAAGTAGTCTGTTCTGGGGTTGTTACTATAGCAACATGATGTCGTCTGTTCTGGGGTTGTTACTATAGCAACATGAAGTAGTCTGTTCTGGGGTTGTTACTATAACAACATGAAGTAGTCTGTTCTGTGGTTGTTACTATAGCAACATGAAGTAGTCTGTTCTGGGGTTGTTACTATAGCAACATGATGTCGTCTGTTCTGGGGTTGTTACTATAGCAACATGAAGTAGTCTGTTCTGGGGTTGTTACTATAACAACATGAAGTAGTCTGTTCTGGGGTTGTTACTATAGCAACATGAAGTATTCTGTTCTGGGGTTGTTACTATAGTAACATGAAGTAGTCTGTTCTGGGGTTGTTACTATAGCAACATGAAGTAGTCTGTTGTTACTATAGTGATTCTCAGAGGTATCGTGACAAGCAAGTGAAACATGGAGATGAATGTCCTGGTGAAAACTGTCCTAATGTTGGCAACAAACAGCCTGATGTTGTCACCCAGAATCACACGTTTCCTTTCCAAGCTATAGCACACACTACTGTATCGTGGCAACCCTAGTCTGTTCAATACATTCCAGAGATATATATATATATATAGAGAGAGAGAGAGAGAGAGAGAGAGAGAGAAGTATATTAAACGACAGAGCGACTCACCTCGTCCACAGTCAGGGCCTCTGAATCCTAAGAAGCAGTGACATGTTCCCGCCACACAGTCACCGTTGCCATGGCAATCACTGGGACAGTCGTCAATGGAGTCTGTGGGAACACAAACATCAAATGCAATCAATTACATTTGATGTATTTATTTTTTTACACTTGACAGTTGTCACAAAGTACTCCAAATGGACCAGGGACCAAAGCAAAGTATTCCAATTGGACCAGGAACCACAGCAAAGTACTCCAAATGGACCAGGAACCAAAGCAGAGTACTCCAAATGGACCAGGAACCACAGCAAAGTACTCCAATTGGACCAGGAACCAAAGCAAAGTATTCCAATTGGACCAGGAACCACAGCAAAGTACTCCAAATGGACCAGGAACCAAAGCAGAGTACTCCAATTGGACCAGGAACCACAGCAGAGTACTCCAATTGGACCAGGAACCAAAGCAAAGTACTCCAAATGGACCAGGAACCAAAGCAGAGTACTCCAAATGGACCAGGAACCAAAGCAGAGTACTCAAATTGGACCAGGAACCACAGCAGAAGCAGGGTGACAAGAACAACTCTGTAAAGGAGGAAACCTGGAACTCTGCCTGGTAATAGATCATTACATCAACAGCAGAATGGCTACTTCGTGGTCGTCGTGGTCTCGATGGAGGGAGGTAGGAGGGATGGGAGGGAGGAGGGATGGGATGGGAGGGCTAAATGGCTACTTCGTGGTCATCGTGGTCTCGATGGAGGGAGGTAGGAGGGATGGGAGGGAGGAGGGATGGGATGGGAGGGCTAAATGGCTACTTCGTGGTCGTCGTGGTCTCGATGGAGGGAGGTAGGAGGGATGGGAGGGAGGAGGGATGGGATGGGAGGGCTAAATGGCTACTTCGTGGTCGTCGTGGTCTCGATGGAGGGAGGGAGGAGGGATGGGAGGGAGGAGGGATGGGAGGGCTAAATGGCTACTTCGTGGTCGTCGTGGTCTCGATGGAGGGAGGGAGGAGGGATGGGAGGGCTAAATGGCTACTTCGTGGTCATCGTGGTCTCGATGGAGGGAGGGAGGAGGGATGGGAGGGAGGAGGGATGGGAGGGCTAAATGGCTACTTCGTGGTCGTCGTGGTCTCGATGGATGGAGGGAGGGAGGAGGGATGGGAGGGAGGAGGGATGGGAGGGCTAAATGGCTACTTCGTGGTCATCGTGGTCTCGATGGAGGGAGGTAGGAGGGATGGGAGGGAGGAGGGATGGGATGGGAGGGCTAAATGGCTACTTCGTGGTCGTCGTGGTCTCGATGGAGGGAGGTAGGAGGGATGGGAGGGAGGAGGGATGGGATGGGAGGGCTAAATGGCTACTTCGTGGTCGTCGTGGTCTCGATGGAGGGAGGGAGGAGGGATGGGAGGGAGGAGGGATGGGAGGGCTAAATGGCTACTTCGTGGTCATCGTGGTCTCGATGGAGGGAGGTAGGAGGGATGGGAGGGAGGAGGGATGGGATGGGAGGGCTAAATGGCTACTTCGTGGTCGTCGTGGTCTCGATGGAGGGAGGTAGGAGGGATGGGAGGGAGGAGGGATGGGATGGGAGGGCTAAATGGCTACTTCGTGGTCGTCGTGGTCTCGATGGAGGGAGGGAGGAGGGATGGGAGGGAGGAGGGATGGGAGGGCTAAATGGCTACTTCGTGGTCGTCGTGGTCTCGATGGAGGGAGGGAGGAGGGATGGGAGGGAGGAGGGATGGGAGGGCTAAATGGCTACTTCGTGGTCGTCGTGGTCTCGATGGAGGGAGGGAGGAGGGATGGGAGGGCTAAATGGCTACTTCGTGGTCATCGTGGTCTCGATGGAGGGAGGTAGGAGGGATGGGAGGGAGGAGGGATGGGATGGGAGGGCTAAATGGCTACTTCGTGGTCGTCGTGGTCTCGATGGAGGGAGGTAGGAGGGATGGGAGGGAGGAGGGATGGGATGGGAGGGCTAAATGGCTACTTCGTGGTCGTCGTGGTCTCGATGGAGGGAGGGAGGAGGGATGGGAGGGAGGAGGGATGGGAGGGCTAAATGGCTACTTCGTGGTCGTCGTGGTCTCGATGGAGGGAGGGAGGAGGGATGGGAGGGCTAAATGGCTACTTCGTGGTCATCGTGGTCTCGATGGAGGGAGGGAGGAGGGATGGGAGGGCTAAAAGGCTACTTCGTGGTCATCGTAGTAGTGTCTGTCATGAAAAGATAACATGGCTCACGCGACATGGTTGTTCTCATACACCCGTTCAATGTCATGTGGATGGAAGAGGATGTTAGTATGTTAACATACACGGGTCAAACTGAGAGGTAAACTAGTGTTGTGGTGCTGGGTAGAAACCCTCCACCCAATGAGAACACTGATAAACACTAGCTCCACCCACTGAGAGCACTGATAAACACTAGCTCCACCCACTGAGAGCACTGATAAACACTAGCTCCACCCACTGAGAGCACTGATAAACACTAGCTCCACCCACTGAGAGCACTGATAAACACTAGCTCCACCCACTGAGAGCACTGATAAACACTAGCTCCACCCACTGAGAGCACTGATAAACACTAGCTCCACCCAATGAGAGCACTGATAAACACTAGCTCCACCCACTGAGAGCACTGATAAACACTAGCTCCACCCAATGAGAGCACTGATAAACACTAGCTCCACCCAATGAGAGCATTGATAAACACTAGCTCCACCCACTGAGAGCACTGATAAACACTAGCTCCACCCACTGATAGCACTGATAAACACTAGCTCCACCCACTGATAGCACTGATAAACACTAGCTCATTCCACTGAAACCATCAGCGACATCTCAAATGGCATCCTATGCCCTATGGGCTCTGATTAAAAGTAGTGCACTATATAGGGAATATATTTATTTATTTCTCTCTCTCTCTCGCTCTCTCTCTATGTCTCTCTCTCTCACTCGCTCTCATTCTCTCTCTCTCTCTCTCTCTCTCTCTCTCTCTCTCCCTCTCTCTCTCTCTCTCTCTCTCTCTCTCTCTCTCCCTCTCTCTCTCTCACTCTCTCTCTCTCTCTCTCTCTCTCTCTCTCCCTCTCTCTCTCTCCCTCTCTCTCTCTCTCATTCTCCCCATCTCTTCACAGCAGAAGGAATTCATAACACGATGCGCAGTGAATTAAATAAGAAAATGGTGCTGAAAAATATTCACTCTTGTCCAGTGCCTGCAGCCAGCCTGGTGTTGCTCCCAGGCAGAACTCTTGGAACAAAGCAGCCTTTGTGATTCGACAAAGGGCTTGAAATGTGTGCCGGGACCGCTGCTTTCCTTTCCTCAGGAGGCTCAATCAACACAGAGGAGAGGGAGGGCGCATGGAGAGAGGGACAGAGGGGGAGGGGGGATACAGAGGAGGAGAGGCGTGCTGGGGGGAGGAGAGGGGGAGGAGAGTTGCAGAAGCTGCAGGGCATTTCCATTTGCATTTCTTCCTAGAGGTGCAATTATACAGGACAGATTCAACACTGATTCCTGGTGAGAGACTGGCTGAAGGCACCATACTGAAGGGTGGTAGGATGGAGGGAGGATGGAGGGTGGGAGGGTGGAGGGAGAATGAGGGGGAATGGAGGGAGGATGGAGGGGTAATGGAGAGGTAATGAAGGGAGGATGGGGGGGTAATGGAGGGATAATGGAGAAATGATGGAGGGAGAATGGATGGGTAATGGAGTGGTAATCGATGGGTGATGTAGGGGTAATGGATGGAGAATAGATGGGTAATGAATGGAGTGATAATGGAGGGTGGAGGGAGAATGGAGGGGTGATGGATGGAGAATGGATGGGTAATGTATGGATAATGGAGGGGTAATGGAGTGGTAATGGAGGGTGGAGTGAGAATGGATTGGTAATTGAGGGAGGATTGAGGGGTGATGGAGGGGTAATGGAGATGTAATGTAGTGGTAATGGAGGGTGGAGGGAGAATGACGGGGTAATGTAGGGGTAATGAAGTGGTAATGGATGGTGGAGGGAGAATTGAGGGGTAATGGATGGATAATTGAGGGGTAATGTTGGGAGAATGAAGGGGTAATGGAGGGTGGATGGATAATGTAGGGATAATGGAGGGGTAATGGATGGGTAACGGATGGCTGATGGAAGGTGGAGGGATAATGAAGGGGTAATGGATGGGTAATGGAGGGAAAATGGCGAAAGGAGGGTAGGAGGGTGGAGGGGTGATGGAGGGTGGAGGGAGGATGGAGGGGTAATGGATGGGTGGAATGGAACTATTTCAGCACGGTTTCATGCTGCTCTGAGACAAGGATGGGGACTGGTCTTCACTGAATCTTTGTTTGGGTATTGGTTAGACTACAATTAGACATGCTCTTAGTGTAACCTTTATGTAACCTTTATTTAACTAGTCAGTTAAGAACAAATTCTTATTTACAAGGGCAGGCTACTCCTTCCTCTCCGTCAGGGAATTGAATCACGCGTGCCCACACGACACTGAGATTCTGTAGCTAAATAGCCCAGTACTGTGTAGCCGACGCCGTCACGTTGTACAGCGCCATATTTTCACTTACATCCTAACGAAAACCCAGAGGTTCTTTTCATTTTTCTTGGAATAGAAACACCTTAAAATGTATCTAATTAAGCAACATTTCTTAAAATCTGTCACATATACTATGTACTAAAAGGTTTTACATTCTCTAGTACAGCCACTATTTAAGGCTATCAAATGCTCCTCAAAGATGCCTTCTGGTGGTCA
This sequence comes from Oncorhynchus nerka, assembly GCF_034236695.1. Lineage (NCBI taxonomy): Eukaryota > Metazoa > Chordata > Actinopteri > Salmoniformes > Salmonidae > Oncorhynchus > Oncorhynchus nerka. The sequence goes on from NC_088406.1 coordinate 3,354,356, forward strand.
GACTAGCACTAACTGGCATTAATGGTACCAGTGGTTCACACTTCAATAACGTACCATAGAATTCTGTGGCACAACGCAAGCTGTGCAGCAATTCACTGCAAATTTTAAAGAACAAACCACTGTACCTCCTTTTGTTTACCATAGAGTAGGCTGAAGAGAAAAGAAGAGGAGAGGAGAGGATATGAGATGAGAGGAGAGGAGAGGAGAGGAGAGGAGAGGAGAGGAGAGGAGAGGAGAGGAGAGGAGAGGAGAGAGAGGAGAGAAGAAGAGATGAGAGAAGAAGAGAGGAGAGGAGAGAATAGATGAGAGAAAAAGAGATGAGAGGAGAGAATAGATGAGAGGAGAGGAGAGGAGAGGAGAGGAGGAGAGAGGAGAGGAGAGGAGTTGAGGTGAGGTGAGGAGGAGAGAAGAAGAGATGAGAGGAGAGAATAGATGAGAGGAGAGAAGAAGAGATGAGAGGAGAGAATAGATGAGAGGAGAGGAGAGGAGGAGAGAGGAGAGGAGAAGAGATGAGAGGAGAGAATAGATGAGAGGAGAGAAGAAGAGATGAGAGGAGAGAATAGATGAGAGGAGAGTGAGCAGCAGGCAGGTTTAATCAGTGCCTTGCCACACTCTCAGGAGATGTTCAGGTTCTTTGAGTGATGGGCCATAGAGAGAGAGAGAGAGAGATATGTTTCCAATGCCAATATAGCCCTTTGAATTGAATTGGATTGCGAGAGACCAGTGAAGCACAAACCTATATTTATCCATTTCACTTGCTTAGGCAATGTAAACATATGTTTCCCATTCCAATAAAGCCCTTTGAATTGAATTCAATTGAGAGAGAGAGAGAGAGAGAGAGAGAGAGAGAGAGAGAGGTCAGAGAGAGAAGAAAAATAGGGAGGGAGAGAGAGGTCAGAGAGAGAAGAAAAATAGGGAGGGAGAGAGAGAGGTCAGAGAGAGAAGAAAAATAGGGAGGGAGAGAGAGAGGTCAGAGAGAGAAGAAAAATAGGGAGGGAGAGAGAGAGGTCAGAGAGAGAAGAAAAATAGGGAGGGAGAGAGAGAGGGGGGGAGGGATACATACCGTTACAACATATAGACATAACGCCTGTGAGTGTAATATTTACATTTCATTGTTGATTTCACTTTTGTGTAAAAGTGAGAGAGAGAGAGAGAGAGAGAGAGAGGGGAGAGAGAGAGAGAGAGAGAGAGAGAGAGAGAGACAGAGAGAGAGAGAGGGAGAAAAGAGAGAGAGAGAGAGAGAGAGAGAGAGAGAGTGGACAGTGTGAGAGAGAGAGAGAGAGAGACAGAGAGAGACAGAGAGAGAGAGATAGACAGAGAGAGAGAGAGAGAGAGAGGGAGAGAGAGAGAGAGAGTGGACAGTGGGGGGGAGAGAGAGAGAGAGAGAGAGAGAGACAGAGAGAGAGAGACAGAGAGAGAGAGAGAGAGAGAGAGAGAGAGAGAGACATAGACAGAGACAGAGACAGAGAGAGAGAGAGAGAGAGAGAGACAGAGAGAGAGAGAGAAAAGGTTGCAGTATGTCTGGATTGTCCGGCGGTCTCTGAATAGACATTGTTCAACAAGCAGAACTGTTACAGTTCCTGTGGACTTCCTGTTTCTCCAGCAGGTTTAGTTTTGAAGGTCAACTCAGTCCCTCTATGACTCAATTCAACTCAGGTAGTCGGCCGCTTGGCCAGATTACATTTCTGCTGAAGGGCACCAAACCAACGACCCATTTTGGAAGTGGCTTCTCTCTCTCTCCTCTTCCCTTGCCCCTCCCTTTGCCTCTCTCTCTCCGATTCAGATCAACACAGGCAGCAGAACTTTCCGGCCTCGTCACAGTCTGTGTGTGTCTGTGTGTGCTTCGGAGGCTACTTGTCTGCTCAGGCCTCCTGCTCAGAAATACCTGTCTATTCCTGGTCCTGCCTCCCAGTTGGTAACCAATAGGGGAGAGTTAACATGCTTCCTGGTCCTGCCTCCCAGTTGGAAACCAATAGGGGAGAGTTAACATGCTTCCTGGTCCTGCCTCCCAGTTGGTAACCAATAGGGGAGAGTTAACATGCTTCCTGTTCCTGCCTCCCAGTTGGTAACCAATAGGGGAGAGTTAACGTGCTTCCTGTTCCTGCCTCCCAGTTGGTAACCAATAGGGGAGAGTTAACATGCTTCCTGGTCCTTCCTGTTCCTGGTCCTCCCAGTTGGTAACCAATAGGGGAGAGTTAACATGCTTCCTGTTCCTGCCTCCCAGTTGGTAACCAATAGGGGAGAGTTAACATGCTTCCTGGTCCTGCCCCCAGTTGGTAACCAATAGGGAGAGTTAACATGCTTCCTGGTCCTGCCTCCCAGTTGGTAACCAATAGGGGAGAGTTAACATGCTTCCTGGTCCTGCCTCCCAGTTGGTAACCAATAGGGGAGAGTTAACATGCTTCCTGGTCCCGCCTCCCAGTTGGTAACCAATAGGGGAGAGTTAACATGCTTCCTGGTCCTGCCTCCCAGTGTTGGTAACCAATAGGGGAGAGTTAACATGCTTCCTGTTCCTTCCTCGTCTCATGTTATCTCACATGTTAAGCATTGAATTCCAGCGGGGCCGGAGAAACAAGCTGGGTAGGAGAGATTAGAGTGCATCTCTGTCTCCAGTTAGGGCTGTGGAGGAGAGGAGAGCATCTCTGTCTGGGCTGTGGAGGAGAGCATCTCTGTCTGGGCTGTGGAGGAGAGGAGAGCATCTCTGTCTCCAGTTAGGGCTGTGGAGGAGAGGAGAGCATCTCTGTCTGGGCTGTGGAGGAGAGCATCTCTGTCTCCAGTTAGGGCTGTGGAGGAGAGGAGAGCATCTCTGTCTGGGCTGTGGAGGAGAGCATCTCTGTCTCCAGTTAGGGCTGTGGAGGAGAGGAGAGCATCTCTGTCTGGGCTGTGGAGGAGAGCATCTCTGTCTCCAGGTAGGGCTGTGGAGGAGAGGAGAGCATCTCTGTCTGGGCTGTAGAGGAGAGCATCTCTGTCTCCAGTTGGGGCTGTGGAGGAGAGGAGAGCATCTCTGTCTGGGCTGTGGAGGAGAGCATCTCTGTCTCCAGTTAGGGCTGTGGAGGAGAGGAGAGCATCTCTGTCTGGGCTGTGGAGGAGAGCATCTCTGTCTCCAGTTAGGGCTGTGGAGGAGTGCATCTCTGTCTCCAGTTAGGGCTGTGGAGGAGAGGAGAGCATCTCTGTCTCCAGTTAGGGCTGTGGAGGAGAGGAGAGCATCTCTGTCTGGGCTGTGGAGGAGAGCATCTCTGTCTCCAGTTAGGGCTGTGGAGGAGAGCATCTCTGTCTGGGCTGTGGAGGAGAGGAGAGCATCTCTGTCTGGGCTGTGGAGGAGAGCATCTCTGTCTCCAGTTAGGGCTGTGGAGGAGAGGAGAGCATCTCTGTCTGGGCTGTGGAGGAGAGCATCTCTGTCTCCAGTTAGGGCTGTGGAGGAGTGCATCTCTGTCTCCAGTTAGGGCTGTGGAGGAGAGGAGAGCATCTCTGTCTGGGCTGTGGAGGAGAGGAGAGCATCTCTGTCTCCAGTTAGGGCTGTGGAGGAGAGGAGAGCATCTCTGTCTCCAGGTAGGGCTGTGTAGGAGAGGAGAGCATCTCTGTCTGGGCTGTGGAGGAGAGCATCTCTGTCTCCAGTTAGGGCTGTGGAGGAGAGGAGAGCATCTCTGTCTGGGCTGTGGAGGAGAGGAGAGCATCTCTGTCTCCAGTTAGGGCTGTGGAGGAGAGGAGAGCATCTCTGTCTGGGCTGTGGAGGAGAGGAGAGCATCTCTGTCTCCAGTTAGGGCTGTGGAGGAGAGGAGAGCATCTCTGTCTGGGCTGTGGAGGAGAGGAGAGCATCTCTGTCTCCAGTTAGGGCTGTGGAGGAGAGGAGAGCATCTCTGTCTGGGCTGTGGAGGAGAGGAGAGCATCTCTGTCTCCAGTTAGGGCTGTGGAGGAGAGGAGAGCATCTCTGTCTCCAGTTAGGGCTGTGGAGGAGAGGAGAGCATCTCTGTCTGGGCTGTGGAGGAGAGGAGAGCATCTCTGTCTGGGCTGTGGAGGAGAGGAGAGCATCTCTGTCTCCAGTTAGGGCTGTGGAGGAGAGGAGAGCATCTCTGTCTCCAGGTAGGGCTGTGGAGGAGAGGAGAGCATCTCTGTCTGGGCTGTGGAGGAGAGCATCTCTGTCTCCAGTTAGGGCTGTGGAGGAGAGGAGAGCATCTCTGTCTGGGCTGTGGAGGAGAGGAGAGCATCTCTGTCTGGGCTGTGGAGGAGAGGAGAGCATCTCCGTCTGGGCTGTGGAGGAGAGCATCTCTGTCTCCAGTTAGGGCTGTGGAGGAGAGGAGAGATCCATCGGTGCCTGGCAGGGAGGTGAGAAGGAGAGAGGCTGGCAGGGAGGTGAGAAGGAGAGAGGCTGGCAGGGAGGTGAGAAGGAGAGAGGCTGGCAGGGAGGTGAGAAGGAGAGAGGCTGGCAGGGAGGTGAGAAGGAGAGAGGCTGGCAGGGAGGAGAGAAGGAGAGAGGCTGGCAGGGAGGTGAGAAGGAGAGGCTGGCAGGGAGGTGAGAAGGAGAGAGGCTGGCAGGGAGGAGAGAAGGAGAGAGGCTGGCAGGGAGGTGAGAAGGAGAGAGGCTGGCAGGGAGGTGAGAAGGAGAGAGGCTGGCAGGGAGGTGAGAAGGAGAGAGGCTGGCAGGGAGGTGAGAAGGAGAGAGGCTGGCGGAGGCAGGTCGGTGCCTGGCAGGGAGGAGAGAAGGAGAGAGGCTGGCAGGGAGGCAGATCGGTGCCTGGCAGGGAGGTGAGAAGGAGAGAGGCTGGCAGGGAGGTGAGAAGGAGAGAGGCTGGCGGAGGCAGGTCGGTGCCTGGCAGGGAGGAGAGAAGGAGAGAGGCTGGCAGGGAGGAGAGAAGGAGAGAGGCTGGCAGGGAGGAGAGAAGGAGAGAGGCTGGCAGGGAGGAGAGAAGGAGAGAGGCTGGCAGGGAGGAGAGAAGGAGAGAGGCTGGCAGGGAGGTGAGAAGGAGAGAGGCTGGCAGGGAGGTGAGAAGGAGAGAGGCTGGCAGGGAGGAGAGAAGGAGAGAGGCTGGCAGGGAGGTGAGAAGGAGAGAGGCTGGCAGGGAGGTGAGAAGGAGAGAGGCTGGCAGGGAGGTGAGAAGGAGAGAGGCTGGCAGGGAGGTGAGAAGGAGAGAGGCTGGCGGAGGCAGGTCGGTGCCTGGCAGGGAGGAGAGAAGGAGAGAGGCTGGCAGGGAGGCAGATCGGTGCCTGGCAGGGAGGTGAGAAGGAGAGAGGCTGGCAGGGAGGTGAGAAGGAGAGAGGCTGGCGGAGGCAGGTCGGTGCCTGGCAGGGAGGAGAGAAGGAGAGAGGCTGGCAGGGAGGAGAGAAGGAGAGAGGCTGGCAGGGAGGAGAGAAGGAGAGAGGCTGGCAGGGAGGAGAGAAGGAGAGAGGCTGGCAGGGAGGAGAGAAGGAGAGAGGCTGGCAGGGAGGAGAGAAGGAGAGAGGCTGGCAGGGAGGCAGATCGGTGCCTGGCAGGGAGGAGAGAAGGAGAGAGGCTGGCAGAGGCAGATCGGTGCCTGGTCTCTGGCCCAAGAGCTTTTAATTAAAGAGCAAGAGAACAGCTCCCAGCTGTCACACACTGACATATACACCTTGGGTACTGTCTTCCTTTCTACCTTTCTTTCTTTCTCTCTTTCTTTCTTTCTCTCTTTATTTCTTTCTTTCCTTCTTTCTTTCTTTATTTCTTTCTTTATCTCAATAGCTCTGTCTGTCTCCCACTATCCTTCTCCCTCAAGTCCCACACCTTGTCCTACAGTCCTATAGCAGTAAGCACGAACCCTCTGACACCAGGCAGCTTCATGCAGCAGGTCTAATCAAAGAGGCTTTAGGGAGACAAAACCAAAATCACCTCAGCGATCAAGACCAGACGAGAGGAAGTGAAAGAATGCCGCATGTGTGTGTGTGTGTGTGTGTAGTTAGCTAGTGTAGCTTGTTGCAAGATGCAGGTAGGACTCTAGATGAGGGGATATCTGAGGTGATAGGACTCTAGAGGAGGGGAGGTCTGAGGTGATAGGACTCTAGAGGAGGGGAGGTCTGAGGTGATAGGACTCTAGAGGAGGGGAGGTCTGAGGTGATAGGACTCTAGAGGAGGGGAGGTCTGAGGTGATAGGACTCTAGAGGAGGGGAGGTCTGAGGTGATAGGACTCTAGAGGAGGGGAGGTCTGAGGTGATAGGACTCTAGAGGAGGGGAGATCTGAGGTGATAGGACTCTAGAGGAGGGGAGATCTGAGGTGATAGGACTCTAGAGGAGGGGAGGTCTGAGGTGATAGGACTCTAGAGGAGGGGAGGTCTGAGGTGATAGGACTCTAGAGGAGGGGAGGTCTGAGGTGATAGGACTCTAGAGGAGGGGAGATCTGAGGTGATAGGACTCTAGAGGAGGGGAGGTCTGAGGTGATAGGACTCTAGAGGAGGGGAGGTCTGAGGTGATAGGACTCTAGAGGAGGGGAGGTCTGAGGTGATAGGACTCTAGAGGAGGGGAGGTCTGAGGTGATAGGACTCTAGAGGAGGGGAGATCTGAGGTGATAGGACTCTAGAGGAGGGGAGATCTGAGGTGATAGGACTCTAGAGGAGGGGAGGTCTGAGGTGATAGGACTCTAGAGAATGGGAGATCTGAGGTGATAGGACTCTAGAGGAGGGGAGGTCTGAGGTGATAAGACTCTAGAGGAGGGGAGGTCTGAGGTGATAGGACTCTAGGAGATGGAGATCTGAGGTGATAGGACTCTAGAGGAGGGGAGGTCTGAGGTGATAGGACTCTAGAGGAGGGGAGGTCTGAGGTGATAGGACTCTAGGAGATGGAGATCTGAGGTGATATAGGACTCTAGGAGATGGAGGTCTGAGGTGATAGGACTCTAGGAGATGGAGGAGACTGAAACGAAAACATATTCTTAAAGTACTTTACTTCCTGTTTTAAAATATAGTTTGGTGACTCCATCATTTGTAACAAGTTTCACTAAATTATTTTTGGTAGTATTTCTATGTTGAAGATTAAAAAACAGATTTGGTGCATTTTTCCCCCCTCCATGTTCCTCCATTTCATTTGGTTTTCCCTCTAACTTATTCTGAGCCTCTATGCTACAGTATTTATTGTTATCCATCTGTTCTGTTAGTCCTTCAATGTCCTTTGTTAATATGGACTCTTTTGACCTAAATGTCTTTTGTTTTATAGATGAGAACTGAATTGCAGGGCCTCTAAAGGCACATTTAAAAGTGTCCCACACAATAAGGGGATCTGCTGTACCGATGTTACGTTGAGAAAAAGTCTGTTATAAATTCTTCTGTCCAGGTTAAAAACAAGTTATAATCCAACGGGATTTTAATGTCCAATATCCTCGTGGAAACTCTGATAGAGTAATATACACGACAATTATGTGATGGTCCGACCCCCTTATCAACACTTTTTAAACTTTTGGTGCCAGAGAGAATGACATAAGAAAGTAGTCATGACGACCAGATTGGGGCGGCAGCCAGGTGGTTAGAGTGTAGAGGAGGTAGGTAAGCCTAGTGGTTAGAGTGTAGAGGTGGCAGGTAACATAGTGGTTAGAGTGTAGAGGTGGCAGGTAGCCTAGTGGTTAGAGTGTAGAGGAGGCAGGGTAGCCTAGTGGTTAGAGTGTAGAGGCGGCAGGGTAGCCTAGTGGTTAGAGTGTAGAGGAGGTAGGTAGCCTAGTGGTTAGAGTGTAGAGGAGGTAGGTAGCCCAGTGGTTAGAGTGTAGAGGAGGTAGGTAGCCTAGTGGTTAGAGTGTAGAGGAGGCAGGTAGCCTAGTGGTTAGAGTGTAGAGGAGGTAGGTAGCCTAGTGGTTAGAGTGTGGAGGAGGTAGGTAGTCTAGTGGTTAGAGTGTAGAGGAGGTAGGTAGCCTAGTGGTTAGAGTGTAGAGGAGGTAGGTAGTCTAGTGGTTAGAGTGTGGAGGAGGTAGGTAGTCTAGTAGTTAGAGTGTAGAGGAGGTAGGTAGTCTAGTGGTTAGAGTGTAGAGGAGGTAGGTAGCCTAGTGGTTAGAGTGTAGAGGAGGTAGGTAGTCTAGTGGTTAGAGTGTAGAGGAGGTAGGTAGCCTAGTGGTTAGAGTGTGGAGGAGGTAGGTAGTCTAGTAGTTAGAGTGTAGAGGAGGTAGGTAGTCTAGTGGTTAGAGTGTAGAGGAGGTAGGTAGCCTAGTGGTTAGAGTGTAGAGGAGGTAGGTAGTCTAGCGGTTAGAGTGTAGAGGAGGCAGGTAGCCTAGTGGTTAGAGTGTAGAGGAGGTAGGTAGTCTAGTGGTTAGAGTGTGGAGGAGGTAGGTAGTCTAGTGGTTAGAGTGTAGAGGAGGTAGGTAGTCTAGTGGTTAGAGTGTAGAGGAGGTAGGTAGCCTAGTGGTTAGAGTGTGGAGGAGGTAGGTAGTCTAGTGGTTAGAGTGTAGAAGTGGCAGGTAACATAGTGGTTAGAGTGTAGAGGAGGTAGGTAGTCTAGTGGTTAGAGTGTAGAGGAGGTAGGTAGCCTAGTGGTTAGAGTGTAGAAGTGGCAGGTAACATAGTGGTTAGAGTGTAGAGGAGGCAGGTAGTCTAGTGGTTAGAGTGTAGAGGAGGTAGGTAGTCTAGTGGTTAGAGTGTAGAGGAGGTAGGTAGCCTAGTGGTTAGAATGTAGAGGAGGTAGGTAGTCTAGTGGTTAGAGTGTAGAAGTGGCAGGTAACATAGTGGTTAGAGTGTAGAGGAGGTAGGTAGTCTAGTGGTTAGAGTGTAGAGGAGGCAGGTAGCCTAGTGGTTAGAGTGTAGAAGAGGTAGGTCGTCTAGTGGTTAGAGTGTAGAGGAGGTAGGTCGTCTAGTGGTTAGAGTGTAGAGGGGGTAGGTAGCCTAGTGGTTAGAGTGTAGAGGAGGTAGGTAGTCTAGCGGTTAGAGTGTAGAGGAGGTAGGTAGTCTAGTGGTTAGAGGAGGTAGGTAGCCTAGTGGTTAGAGTGTAGAGGAGGTAGGTACAGTTCCCGCACTGCTAAAGCTAACTCTCTCTCCTCTGCTCTCATCCTTCTAGACCTATCGGCTGCCTTCGATACTGTGAACCATCAGATCCTCCTCTCCACCCTCTCCGAGTTGGGCATCTCCGGCGCGGCCCACGCTTGGATTGCGTCCTACCTGACAGGTCGCTCCTACCAGGTGGCGTGGCGAGAATCCGTCTCCACACCACGTGCTCACCACTGGTGTCCCCAGGGCTCTGTTCTAGGCCCTCTCCTATTCTCGCTATACACCAAGTCACTTGGCTCTGTCATAACCTCACATGGTCTCTCCTATCATTGCTATGCAGACGACACACAATTAATCTTCTCCTTTCCCCCTTCTGATGACCAGGTGGCGAATCGCATCTCTGCATGTCTGGCAGACATATCCGTGTGGATGACGGATCACCACCTCAAGCTGAACCTCGGCAAGACGGAGCTGCTCTTCCTCCCGGGGAAGGACTGCCCGTTCCATGATCTCGCCATCACGGTTGACAACTCCATTGTGTCCTCCTCCCAGAGCGCTAAGAACCTTGGCGTGATCCTGACAACACCCTGTCGTTCTCAACTAACATCAAGGCGGTGGCCCGTTCCTGTAGGTTCATGCTCTACAACATCCGCAGAGTACGACCCTGCCTCACACAGGAAGAGCGCAGGTCCTAATCCAGGCACTTGTCATCTCCCGTCTGGATTACTGCAACTCGCTGTTGGCTGGGCTCCCTGCCTGTGCCATTAAACCCTACAACTCATCCAGAACGCCGCAGCCCGTCTGGTGTTCAACCTTCCCAAGTTCTCTCACGTCACCCCGCTCCTCCGCTCCCTCCACTGGCTTCCAGTTGAAGCTCGCATCCGCTACAAGACCATGGTGCTTGCCTACGGAGCTGTGAGGGGAACGGCACCTCAGTACCTCCAGGCTCTGATCAGGCCCTACACCCAAACAAGGGCACTGCGTTCATCCACCTCTGGCCTGCTCGCCTCCCTACCACTGAGGAAGTACAGTTCCCGCTCAGCCCAGTCAAAACTGTTCGCTGCTCTGGCCCCCCAATGGTGGAACAAACTCCCTCACGACGCCAGGACAGCGGAGTCAATCACCACCTTCCGGAGACACCTGAAACCCCACCTCTTTAAGGAATACCTAGGATAGGATAAAGTAATCCCTCTCACCCCCCCCTCCCCCTGAAAAGATTTAGATGCACTACTGTTCCACTGGAGGTCATAAGGTGAATGCACCAATTTGTAAGTCGCTCTGGATAAGAGCGTCTGCTAAATGACTTAAATGAAATGACTAAATGAGGTAGTCTAGTGGTTAGAGGAGGTAGGTAGCCTAGTGGTTAGAGTGTAGAGGAGGTAGGTAGTCTAGTGGTTAGAGGAGGCAGGTAGCCTAGTGGTTAGAGTGTAGAGGAGGTAGGTAGTCTAGTGGTTAGAGTGTAGAGGTGGTAGGGTAGCCTAGTGGTTAGAGTGTAGAGGAGGTAGGTAGCCTAGTGGTTAGAGTGTAGAGGAGGCAGGTAGCCTAGTAGTTAGAGTGTGGAGGAGGCAGGTAGTCTAGTGGTTAGAGTGTAAAGGAGGTAGGTAACCTAGTGGTTAGAGTGTGGAGGAGGTAGGTAGTCTAGTGGTTAGAGTGTAGAGGAGGTAGGTAGTCTAGTGGTTAGAGTGTAGAGGAGGTAGGTAGCCTAGTGGTTAGAGTGTGGAGGAGGTAGGTAGTCTAGTGGTTAGAGTGTAGAAGTGGCAGGTAACATAGTGGTTAGAGTGTAGAGGAGGTAGGTAGTCTAGTGGTTAGAGTGTAGAGGAGGTAGGTAGCCTAGTGGTTAGAGTGTAGAAGTGGCAGGTAACATAGTGGTTAGAGTGTAGAGGAGGCAGGTAGTCTAGTGGTTAGAGTGTAGAGGAGGTAGGTAGTCTAGTGGTTAGAGTGTAGAGGAGGTAGGTAGCCTAGTGGTTAGAATGTAGAGGAGGTAGGTAGTCTAGTGGTTAGAGTGTAGAAGTGGCAGGTAACATAGTGGTTAGAGTGTAGAGGAGGTAGGTAGTCTAGTGGTTAGAGTGTAGAGGAGGCAGGTAGCCTAGTGGTTAGAGTGTAGAAGAGGTAGGTCGTCTAGTGGTTAGAGTGTAGAGGAGGTAGGTCGTCTAGTGGTTAGAGTGTAGAGGAGGTAGGTAGCCTAGTGGTTAGAGTGTAGAGGAGGTAGGTAGTCTAGCGGTTAGAGTGTAGAGGAGGTAGGTAGTCTAGTGGTTAGAGGAGGTAGGTAGCCTAGTGGTTAGAGTGTAGAGGAGGTAGGTAGTCTAGTGGTTAGAGGAGGTAGGTAGCCTAGTGGTTAGAGTGTAGAGGAGGTAGGTAGTCTAGTGGTTAGAGGAGGCAGGTAGCCTAGTGGTTAGAGTGTAGAGGAGGTAGGTAGTCTAGTGGTTAGAGTGTAGAGGTGGTAGGGTAGCCTAGTGGTTAGAGTGTAGAGGAGGTAGGTAGCCTAGTGGTTAGAGTGTAGAGGAGGCAGGTAGCCTAGTGGTTAGAGTGTAGAGGAGGTAGGCAGTCTAGTGGTTAGAGTGTAGAGGAGGCAGGTAGCCTAGTGGTTAGAGTGTAGAGGAGGTAGGTAGTGTAGTGGTTAGAGTGTAGAGGAGGTAGGTAGTCTAGTGGTTAGTGTGTAGAGGAGGTAGCTAGCCTAGTGGTTAGAGTGTAGAGGAGGTAGGTAGTCTAGTGGTTAGAGGAGGCAGGTAGCCTAGTGGTTAGAGGAGGCAGGTAGCCTAGTGGTTAGAGTGTAGAGGAGATAGGTAGTCTAGTGGTTAGAGTGTAGAGGAGATAGGTAGTCTAGTGGTTAGAGTGTAGAGGAAGTAGGTAGTCTAGTGGTTAGAGTGTAGAGGAGGTAGGTAGTGTAGTGGTTAGAGTGTAGATGAGGTAGGTAGCCTAGTGGTTAGAGTGTAGAGGAGGTAGGTAGCCTAGTGGTTAGAGTGTAGAGGAGGTAGGTAGTGTAGTGGTTAGAGTGTAGAGGAGGCAGGTAGCCTAGTGGTTAGAGTGTAGAGGAGGTAGGTAGTCTAGTGGTTAGAGTGTATAGGAGGTAGGTAGTCTAGTGGTTAGAGTGTAGAGGAGGTAGGTAGCCTAGTGGTTAGAGGAGACAGGTAGTCTAGTGGTTAGAGTGTAGAGGAGGTAGGTAGTGTAGTGGTTAGAGTGTAGATGAGGTAGGTAGTCTAGTGGTTAGAGTGTAGAGGAAGTAGGTCGTCTAGTGGTTAGAGTGTAGAGGAGGCAGGTAGTCTAGTGGTTAGAGTGTAGAGGAGGTAGGTAGCCTAGTGGTTAGAGGAGACAGGTAGTCTAGTGGTTAGAGTGTAGAGGAGATAGGTAGTCTAGTGGTTAGAGTGTAGAGGAAGTAGGTAGTCTAGTGGTTAGAGTGTAGAGGAGGTAGGTAGTCTAGTGGTTAGAGTGTAGAGGAGGTAGGTAGTCTAGTGGTTAGAGTGTAGAGGAGGTAGGTAGCCTAGTGGTTAGAGTGTAGAGGAGACAGGTAGTCTAGTGGTTAGAGTGTAGAGGAGGTAGGGTAGCCTAGTGGTTAGAGTGTAGAGGAGGTAGGTAGCCTAGTGGTTAGAGTGTAGAGGAGATAGGTAGTCTAGTGGTTAGAGTGTAGAGGAGGTAGGTAGCCTAGTAGTTAGAGTGTGGAGGAGGCAGGTAGTCTAGTGGTTAGAGTGTAAAGGAGGTAGGTAACCTAGTGGTTAGAGTGTAGAGGAGGTAGGCAGTCTAGTGGTTAGAGTGTAGAGGAGGTAGGTAGCCTAGTGGTTAGAGTGTAGAGGAGGTAGGTAACCTAGTGGTTAGAGTGTAGAGGAGGTAGGTAGCCTAGTGGTTAGAGTGTAGAGGAGGTAGGTAGCCTAGTGGTTAGAGTGTAGAGGAGGTAGGTAGTCTAGTGGTTAGAGTGTAGAGGAGACAGGTAGCCTAGTGGTTAGAGTGTAGAGGAGGTAGGTAGCCTAGTGGTTAGAGTGTAGAGTGGGTAGGTAGTCTAGTGGTTAGAGTGTAGAGGAGGTAGGTAGCCTAGTGCTTAGAGTGTAGAGGAGGTAGGTAGCCTAGTGGTTAGAGTGTAGAGGAGGTAGGTAGTCTAGTGGTTAGAGTGTAGAGGAGGTAGGTAGCCTAGCGGTTAGAGGAGAGCTGACAAGGTACAAATGTTGTTATGCCCCTGATCAAAGCAAGAACAATAATTTGTTCTTAACTAACTTGCCAAGTTAAAAAAAGGTTAAAAACATAAAATAAAGATTGATTCATGTATGTCTCACTAGGTCAGGATATTAAACCTCCTCCATGTATATCTCACTAGGTCAGGATATTAAACCTCCTCCATGTATATCTCACTAGGTCAGGATATTAAACCTCCTCCATGTATATCTCACTAGGTCAGGATATTAAACCTCCTCCATGTATATCTCACTAGGTCAGGATATTAAACCTCCTCCATGTATATCTCACTAGGTCAGGATATTAAACCTCCTCCATGTATATATCACTAGGTCAGGATATTAAACCTCCTCCATGTATATCTCACTAGGTCAGGATATTAAACCTCCATGTATATCTCACTAGGTCAGGATATTAAACCTCCATGTATATCTCACTAGGTCAGGATATTAAACCTCCTCCATGTATATCTCACTAGGCCAGGATATTAAACCTCCTCCATGTATATCTCACTAGGTCAGGATATTAAACCTCCTCCATGTATATCTCACTAGGTCAGCATATTAAACCTCCTCCATGTATATCTCACTAGGTCAGCATATTAAACCTCCTCCATGTATATCTCACTAGGTCAGGATATTAAACCTCCTCCATGTATATCTCACTAGGTCAGGATATTAAACCTCCTCCATGTATATCTCACTAGGTCAGGGTATTAAACCTCCTCCATGTATATCTCACTAGGTCAGGATATTAAACCTCCTCCATGTATATCTCACTAGGTCAGGATATTAAACCTCCTCCATGTATATCTCACTAGGTCAGGATATTAAACCTCCTCCATGTATATCTCACTAGGTCAGGATATTAAACCTCCATGTATATCTCACTAGGTCAGGGTATTAAACCTCCTCCATGTATATCTCACTAGGTCAGGATATTAAACCTCCTCCATGTATATCTCACTAGGTCAGGATATTAAACCTCCATGTATATCTCACTAGGTCAGGATATTAAACCTCCATGTATATCTCACTAGGTCAGGGTATTAAACCTCCTCCATGTATATCTCACTAGGTCAGGGTATTAAACCTCCTCCATGTATATCTCACTAGGTCAGGATATTAAACCTCCTCCATGTATATCTCACTAGGTCAGGATATTAAACCTCCTCCATGTATATCTCACTAGGTCAGGATATTAAACCTCCATGTATATCTCACTAGGTCAGGATATTAAACCTCCTCCATGTATATCTCACTAGGTCAGGATATTAAACCTCCATGTATATATCACTAGGTCAGGATATTAAACCCCCATGTATATCTCACTAGGTCAGGATATTAAACCCCCATGTATATCTCACTAGGTCAGGATATTAAACCTCCTCCATGTATATCTCACTAGGTCAGGATATTAAACCTCCTCCATGTATATATCACTAGGTCAGGATATTAAACCCCCATGTATATCTCACTAGGTCAGGATATTAAACCTCCTCCATGTATATCTCACTAGGTCAGGGTATTAAACCTCCTCCATGTATATCTCACTAGGTCAGGATATTAAACCTCCTCCATGTATATCTCACTAGGTCAGGATATTAAACCTCCATGTATATCTCACTAGGTCAGGATATTAAACCTCCTCCATGTATATCTCACTAGGTCAGGATATTAAACCTCCATGTATATATCACTAGGTCAGGATATTAAACCCCCATGTATATCTCAGTAGGTCAGGGTATTAAACCTCCTCCATGTAGATCTCACTAGGTCAGGATATTAAACCTCCTCCATGTATATCTCACTAGGTCAGGATATTAAACCTCCTCCATGTATATCTCACTAGGTCAGGATATTAAACCTCCTCCATGTATATCTCACTAGGTCAGGATATTAAACCTCCATGTATATCTCACTAGGTCAGGATATTAAACCTCCATGTATATCTCACTAGGTCAGGATATTAAACCCCCATGTATATCTCACTAGGTCAGGATATTAAACCTCCATGTATATATCACTAGGTCAGGATATTAAACCTCCATGTATATCCCACTAGGTCAGGATATTAAACCCCCATGTATATCTCACTAGGTCAGGATATTAAACCTCCTCCATGTATATCTCACTAGGTCAGGATATTAAACCTCCTCCATGTATATCTCACTAGGTCAGGATATTAAACCTCCTCCATGTATATCTCACTAGGTCAGGATATTAAACCTCCTCCATGTATATCTCACTAGGTCAGGATATTAAACCTCCTCCATGTATATCTCACTAGGTCAGGGTATTAAACCTCCATGTATATCTCACTAGGTCAGGGTATTAAACCTCCTCCATGTATATCTCACTAGGTCAGGATATTAAACCTCCTCCATGTATATCTCACTAGGTCAGGATATTAAACCTCCATGTATATCTCACTAGGTCAGGGTATTAAACCTCCATGTATATCTCACTAGGTCAGGATATTAAACCTCCTCCCTGTATATCTCACTAGGTCAGGATATTAAACCTCCTCCCTGTATATCTCACTAGGTCAGGGTATTAAACCTCCATGTATATCTCACTAGGTCAGGATATTAAACCTCCATGTATATCTCACTAGGTCAGGATATTAAACCTCCATGTATATCTCACTAGGTCAGGATATTAAACCTCCTCCATGTATATCTCACTAGGTCAGGATATTAAACCTCCTCCATGTATATCTCACTAGGTCAGGATATTAAACCTCCTCCATGTATATCTCACTAGGTCAGGATATTAAACCTCCATGTATATCTCACTAGGTCAGGATATTAAACCTCCTCCATGTATATCTCACTAGGTCAGGATATTAAACCTCCTCCATGTATATCTCACTAGGTCAGGGTATTAAACCTCCTCCATGTATATCTCACTAGGTCAGGGTATTAAACCTCCATGTATATCTCACTAGGTCAGGATATTAAACCTCCATGTATATCTCACTAGGTCAGGATATTAAACCTCCTCCATGTATATCTCACTAGGTCAGGATATTAAACCTCCTCCATGTATATCTCACTAGGTCAGGATATTAAACCTCCTCCATGTATATCTCACTAGGTCAGGATATTAAACCTCCATGTATATCTCACTAGGTCAGGATATTAAACCTCCTCCATGTATATCTCACTAGGTCAGGATATTAAACCTCCTCCATGTATATCTCACTAGGTCAGGATATTAAACCTCCTCCATGTATATCTCACTAGGTCAGGATATTAAACCTCCTCCATGTATATCTCACTAGGTCAGGATATTAAACCTCCTCCATGTATATCTCACTAGGTCAGGGTATTAAACCTCCTCCATGTATATCTCACTAGGTCAGGGTATTAAACCTCCATGTATATCTCACTAGGTTAGGATATTAAACCTCCTCCATGTATATCTCACTAGGTCAGGATATTAAACCTCCTCCATGTATATCTCACTAGGCCAGGATATTAAACCTCCTCCATGTATATCTCACTAGGTCAGGATATTAAACCTCCTCCATGTATATCTCACTAGGTCAGGATATTAAACCTCCTCCATGTATATCTCACTAGGTCAGGATATTAAACCTCCTCCATGTATATCTCACTAGGTCAGGATATTAAACCTCTTCCATGTATATCTCACTAGGTCAGGATATTAAACCTCCTCCATGTATATCTCACTAGGTCAGGATATTAAACCTCCTCCATGTATATCTCACTAGGTCAGGATATTAAACCTCCTCCATGTATATCTCACTAGGTCAGGATATTAAACCTCCATGTATATCTCACTAGGTCAGGATATTAAACCTCCTCCATGTATATCTCACTAGGTCAGGATATTAAACCTCCTCCATGTATATCTCACTAGGTCAGGATATTAAACCTCCTCCATGTATATCTCACTAGGTCAGGATATTAAACCTCCTCCATGTATATCTCACTAGGTCAGGATATTAAGGTCAGGATATTAAACCTCCATGTATATCTCACTAGGTCAGGATATTAAACCTCCATGTATATCTCACTAGGTCAGGATATTAAACCTTCATGTATATCTCACTAGGTCAGGATATTAAACCTCCTCCATGTATATCTCACTAGGTCAGGA
Source organism: Oncorhynchus nerka (assembly GCF_034236695.1). Classification (NCBI taxonomy): domain Eukaryota; kingdom Metazoa; phylum Chordata; class Actinopteri; order Salmoniformes; family Salmonidae; genus Oncorhynchus; species Oncorhynchus nerka. The sequence goes on from NC_088406.1 coordinate 3,371,551, forward strand.
TATTAAACCTCCTCCATGTATATCTCACTAGGTCAGGATATTAAACCTCTTCCATGTATATCTCACTAGGTCAGGATATTAAACCTCCTCCATGTATATCTCACTAGGTCAGGATATTAAACCTCCTCCATGTATATCTCACTAGGTCAGGATATTAAACCTCTTCCATGTATATCTCACTAGGTCAGGATATTAAACCTCCTCCATGTATATCTCACTAGGTCAGGATATTAAACCTCCATGTATATCTCACTAGGTCAGGATATTAAACCTCTTCCATGTATATCTCACTAGGTCAGGATATTAAACCTCCTCCATGTATATCTCACTAGGTCAGGATATTAAACCTCCTCCATGTATATCTCACTAGGTCAGGATATTAAACCTCCTCCATGTATATCTCACTAGGTCAGGATATTAAACCTCCATGTATATCTCACTAGGTCAGGATATTAAACCTCCTCCCTGTATATCTCACTAGGTCAGGATATTAAACCTCCTCCATGTATATCTCACTAGGTCAGGATATTAAACCTCCATGTATATCTCACTAGGTCAGGATATTAAACCTCCATGTATATCTCACTAGGTCAGGATATTAAACCTCCTCCATGTATATCTCACTAGGTCAGGATATTAAACCTCCATGTATATATCACTAGGTCAGGATATTAAACCTCCTCCATGTATATCTCACTAGGTCAGGATATTAAACCTCCTCCATGTATATCTCACTAGGTCAGGATATTAAACCTCCATGTATATCTCACTAGGTCAGGATATTAAACCTCCTCCATGTATATCTCACTAGGTCAGGATATTAAACCTCCTCCATGTATATCTCACTAGGTCAGGATATTAAACCTCCTCCCTGTATATCTCACTAGGTCAGGATATTAAACCTCCTCCATGTATATCTCACTAGGTCAGGGTATTAAACCTCCATGTATATCTCACTAGGTCAGGATATTAAACCTCCTCCATGTATATCTCACTAGGTCAGGATATTAAACCTCCTCCATGTATATCTCACTAGGTCAGGATATTAAACCTCCTCCATGTATATCTCACTAGGTCAGGATATTAAACCTCCTCCATGTATATCTCACTAGGTCAGGATATTAAACCTCCTCCATGTATATCTCACTAGGTCAGGGTATTAAATCTCCATGTATATCTCACTAGGTCAGGATATTAAACCTCCTCCATGTATATCTCACTAGGTCAGGATATTAAACCTCCTCCATGTATATCTCACTAGGTCAGGATATTAAACCTCCATGTATATCTCACTAGGTCAGGATATTAAACCTCCTCCATGTATATCTCACTAGGTCAGGATATTAAACCTCCATGTATATCTCACTAGGTCAGGATATTAAACCTCCTCCATGTATATCTCACTAGGTCAGGGTATTAAACCTCCATGTATATCTCACTAGGTCAGGATATTAAACCTCCATGTATATCTCACTAGGTCAGGATATTAAACCTCCTCCATGTATATCTCACTAGGTCAGGATATTAAACCTCCTCCCTGTATATCTCACTAGGTCAGGATATTAAACCTCCTCCATGTATATCTCACTAGGTCAGGATATTAAACCTCCTCCATGTATATCTCACTAGGTCAGGATATTAAACCTCCATGTATATCTCACTAGGTCAGGGTATTAAACCTCCTCCATGTATATCTCACTAGGTCAGGATATTAAACCTCCTCCATGTATATCTCACTAGGTCAGGGTATTAAACCTCCTCCATGTATATCTCACTAGGTCAGGATATTAAACCTCCTCCATGTATATCTCACTAGGTCAGGATATTAAACCTCCATGTATATCTCACTAGGTCAGGATATTAAACCTCCTCCATGTATATCTCACTAGGTCAGGATATTAAACCTCCTGCATGTATATCTCACTAGGTCAGGATATTAAACCTCCTCCATGTATATCTCACTAGGTCAGGGTATTAAACCTCCATGTATATCTCACTAGGTCAGGGTATTAAACCTCCTCCATGTATCTCACTAGGTCAGGATATTAAACCTCCTCCGTGTATATCTCACTAGGTCAGGATATTAAACCTCCTCCATGTATATCTCACTAGGTCAGGATATTAAACCTCCTCCATGTATATCTCACTAGGTCAGGGTATTAAACCTCCTCCATGTATATCTCACTAGGTCAGGATATTAAACCCCCATGTATATCTCACTAGGTCAGGATATTAAACCTCCTCCATGTATATCTCACTAGGTCAGGGTATTAAACCTCCTCCATGTATATCTCACTAGGTCAGGATATTAAACCTCCTCCATGTATATCTCACTAGGTCAGGGTATTAAACCTCCATGTATATCTCACTAGGTCAGGATATTAAACCTCCATGTATATCTCACTAGGTCAGGATATTAAACCTCTTCCATGTATATCTCACTAGGTCAGGGTATTAAACCTCCATGTATATCTCACTAGGTCAGGGTATTAAACCTCCTCCATGTATATCTCACTAGGTCAGGATATTAAACCTCCTCCATGTATATCTCACTAGGTCAGGATATTAAACCTCCATGTATATCTCACTAGGTCAGGATATTAAACCTCCATGTATATCTCACTAGGTCAGGGTATTAAACCTCCATGTATATCTCACTAGGTCAGGATATTAAACCTCCTCCATGTATATCTCACTAGGTCAGGATATTAAACCTCCATGTATATCTCACTAGGTCAGGATATTAAACCTCCATGTATATCTCACTAGGTCAGGATATTAAACCTCCTCCATGTATATCTCACTAGGTCAGGATATTAAACCTCCTCCATGTATATCTCACTAGGTCAGGATATTAAACCTCCTCCATGTATATCTCACTAGGTCAGGATATTAAACCTCCATGTATATCTCACTAGGTCAGGATATTAAACCTCCATGTATATCTCACTAGGTCAGGATATTAAACCTCCTCCATGTATATCTCACTAGGTCAGGATATTAAACCTCCTCCATGTATATCTCACTAGGTCAGGATATTAAACCTCCTCCATGTATATCTCACTAGGTCAGGATATTAAACCTCCTCCATGTATATCTCACTAGGTCAGGATATTAAACCTCCTCCATGTATATCTCCTAACTGACCTAAGACAGGGATTTTTTACGAGGTTTAAATGTCAGGAATTGTGAAAAACTGATTTTAAATGTATTTGGCTCAGGTGTATGTAAACCTCCGACTTCAAATGTAACTGTACCATGATATTTGCATTGTTACTAAGTAAACCTCACATTCCTCCCCACTATTCCACCTGCTAAAACCCCTCCTCATCCCGAGTTGGGTTGTCATCCCCAGTGCCCGGCAGACCACCCCTGTCCCCATGTCCCCCTGTCCCAATGTCCCCTTGTCTCCTTGTCCCCTTGTCGCCCTGTCCCCTTGTCCACCTGTCCCCTTGTCCCCTTGTTCCCTTGTCGCCCTGTCCCCTTGTCCCCCTGTCCCCTTGTCCCCCTGTCCCCCTGTCCCCTTGTCGCCCTGTCCCCTTGTTCCCTTGTCCCCTTGTCCCCTGTCCCATTGTCCCCTGTCCCCTTGTCCCCTTGTCCCCCTGTCCCCTTGTCCCCTTGTCCCTGTCCCCTTGTCCCCTTGTCCCCCTGTACCCTTGTCCCCTGTCCCCTTGTCCCCCTGTCCCATTGTCCCATTGTCCCCCTGTCCCCCTGTCCCCTTGTCGCCCTGTCCCCTTGTCCCCTTGTCCCCTTGTCCCCTGTCAGGATATTAAACCTTGTCCCCCTTGTCCCCCTGTCCCCCCCTTGTCCCCTTGTCCCAATGTCCCCTTGTCCCCTGTCCCCTTGTCCCCCTGTCCCCTTGTCGCCCTGTCCCCTTGTCCCCCTGTCCCCTTGTCCCCTTGTCGCTCTGTCCCCTTGTTCCCTTGTCGCCCTGTCCCCTTGTCCCCCTGTCCCCCTGTCCCCTTGTCCCCCTGTCCCCTTGTCCCATTGTCCCCTTGTCCCCCTGTCCCCTTGTCCCCCTGTCCCCTTGTAACCTGGAGTGTTACCTATAACCAGGAGTGTTACCAATAACCTCTAACCAGGAGTGTTACCTCTAACCAGGAGTGTTACCTCTAACCAGGAGTGTTACCTCTAACCTCTAACCAGGAGTGTTACCTCTAACCAGGAGTGTTACCTCTAACCAGGAGTGTTACCTCTAACCTCTAACCAGGAGTGTTACCTCTAACCAGGAGTGTTACCTCTAACCAGGAGTGTTACCTATAACCAGGAGTGTTACCTATAACCAGGAGTGTTACCAGGAGTGTTACCTCTAACCAGGAGTGTTACCTATAACCAGGAGTGTTACCTATAACCAGGAGTGTTAACTCTAACCTGGAGTGTTACCTATAACCAGGAGTGTTACCAATAACCTCTAACCAGGAGTGTTACCTCTAACCAGGAGTGTTACCTCTAACCAGGAGTGTTACCTCTAACCAGGAGTGTTACCTCTAACCAGGAGTGTTACCTCTAACCAGGAGTGTTACCTCTAACCAGGAGTGTTACCAGGAGTGTTACCTCTAACCAGGAGTGTTACCTATAACCAGGAGTGTTACCAGGAGTGTTACCTCTAACCAGGAGTGTTACCTATAACCAGGAGTGTTACCTATAACCAGGAGTGTTAACTCTAACCTGGAGTGTTACCTATAACCAGGAGTGTTACCAATAACCTCTAACCAGAAGTGTTACCTCTAACCAGGAGTGTTACCTCTAACCAGGAGTGTTACCTCTAACCAGGAGTGTTACCTCTAACCAGGAGTGTTACCTCTAACCTCTAACCAGGAGTGTTACCTCTAACCAGGAGTGTTACCTCTAACCAGGAGTGTTACCTATAACCAGGAGTGTTACCTCTAACCAGGAGTGTTACCAGGAGTGTTACCTCTAACCAGGAGTGTTACCTATAACCAGGAGTGTTACCAGGAGTGTTACCTCTAACCAGGAGTGTTACCTCTAACCAGGAGTGTTACCTATAACCAGGAGTGTTACCTATAACCAGGAGTGTTAACTCTAACCTGGAGTGTTACCTATAACCAGGAGTGTTACCAATAACCTCTAACCAGGAGTGTTACCTCTAACCAGGAGTGTTACCTCTAACCAGGAGTGTTACCTCTAACCAGGAGTGTTACCTCTAACCAGGAGTGTTACCAGGAGTGTTACCTCTAACCAGGAGTGTTACCTATAACCAGGAGTGTTACCAGGAGTGTTACCTCTAACCAGGAGTGTTACCTCTAACCAGGAGTGTTACCTATAACCAGGAGTGTTACCTATAACCAGGAGTGTTAACTCTAACCTGGAGTGTTACCTATAACCAGGAGTGTTACCAATAACCTCTAACC
>NC_088406.1:3381922-3384422 GCF_034236695.1 Oncorhynchus nerka
ATTAATGCCGACATAGATATTTATAAAGATATGTATAAAGATATTTATAAAGATATGTATAAAGATATTTATAAAGATATTTATAAAGATATGTATAAAGATATTTATAAAGATATTTATAAAGATATGTATAAAGATATTTATAAAGATATGTCTGCATTCACTGAATGTTCAACAGCAGTCTGATACACAGATAATGGATGAGAACAGAAAATAAACCAAGACTTTAGGAGAACAAATAATAATGAACAGAGGAAATCGTTTAGGGTTAGTGAGTCACATCACAGTCAGTAGCAGTGAGTCACATCACAGTCAGTAGCAGTGAGTCACATCACAGTCAGTAGCAGTGAGTCACATCACAGTCAGTAGCAGTGAGTCACATCACAGTCAGTAGCAGTGAGTCACATCACAGTCAGTAGCAGTGAGTCACATCACAGTCAGTAGCAGTGAGTCACATCACAGTCAGTAGCAGTGAGTCACATCACAGTCAGTAGCAGTGAGTCACATCACAGTCAGTAGCAGTGAGTCACATCACAGTCAGTAGCAGTGAGTCACATCACAGTCAGTAGCAGTGAGTCACATCACAGTCAGTAGCAGTGAGTCACATCACAGTCAGTAGCAGTGAGTCACATCACAGTCAGTAGCAGTGAGTCACATCACAGTCAGTAGCAGTGAGTCACATCACAGTCAGTAGCAGTGAGTCACATCACAGTCAGTAGCAGTGAGTCACATCACAGTCAGTAGCAGTGAGTCACATCACAGTCAGTAGCAGTGAGTCACATCACAGTCAGTAGCAGTGAGTCACATCACAGTCAGTAGCAGTGAGTCACATCACAGTCAGTAGCAGTGAGTCACATCACAGTCAGTGAGTCACATCACAGTCAGTAGCAGTGAGTCACATCACAGTCAGTAGCAGTGAGTCACATCACAGTCAGTGAGTCACATCACAGTCAGTAGCAGTGAGTCACATCACAGTCAGTAGCAGTGAGTCACATCACAATCAGTAGCAGTGAGTCACATCACAGTCAGTAGCAGTGAGTCACATCACGGTCAGTAGCAGTGAGTCACATCACAGTCAGTAGCAGTGAGTCACATCACAGTCAGTAGCAGTGAGTCACATCACAGTCAGTAGCAGTGAGTCACATCACAGTGAGTCACATCACAGCAGTGAGTCACATCACAGTCAGTAGCAGTGAGTCACATCACAGTCAGTAGCAGTGAGTCACATCACAGTCAGTAGCAGTGAGTCACATCACAGTCAGTGAGTCACATCACAGTCAGTAGCAGTGAGTCACATCACAGTCAGTAGCAGTGAGTCACATCACAGTCAGTAGCAGTGAGTCACATCACAATCAGTAGCAGTGAGTCACATCACAGTCAGTAGCAGTGAGTCACATCACAGTCAGTAGCAGTGAGTCACATCACAGTCAGTAGCAGTGAGTCACATCACAGTCAGTAGCAGTGAGTCACATCACAGTCAGTAGCAGTGAGTCACATCACAGTCAGTAGCAGTGAGTCACATCACAGTCAGTAGCAGTGAGTCAAATCACAGTCAGTAGCAGTGAGTCACATCACAGTCAGTAGCAGTGAGTCACATCACAGTCAGTAGCAGTGAGTCACATCACAGTCAGTGAGTCACATCACAGTCAGTAGCAGTGAGTCACATCACAGTCAGTAGCAGTGAGTCACATCACAGTCAGTGAGTCACATCACAGTCAGTAGCAGTGAGTCACATCACAGTCAGTAGCAGTGAGTCACATCACAGTCAGTGAGTCATATCACAGTCAGTGAGTCACATCACAGTCACAGTCAGTAGCAGTGAGTCACATCACAGTCAGTAGCAGTGAGTCACATCACAGTCAGTGAGTCACATCACAGTCAGTAGCAGTGAGTCACATCACAGTCAGTGAGTAGCAGTGAGTGAGTCATCACAGTCAGTAGCAGTGAGTCACATCACAGTCAGTAGCAGTGAGTCACATCACAGTCAGTAGCAGTGAGTCACATCACAGTCAGTAGCAGTGAGTCACATCACAGTCAGTAGCAGTGAGTCACATCACAGTCAGTGAGTCACATCACAGTCAGTGAGTCACATCACAGTCAGTAGCAGTGAGTCACATCACAGTCAGTAGCAGTGAGTCACATCACAGTCAGTGAGTCACATCACAGTCAGTGAGTCACATCACAGTCAGTGAGTCACATCACAGTCAGTGAGTCACATCACAGTCAGTAGCAGTGAGTCACATCACAGTCAGTAGCAGTGAGTCACATCACAGTCAGTAGCAGTGAGTCACATCACAGTCAGTAGCAGTGAGTCATATCACGATCAGTAGCAGTGAGTCACATCACAATCAGTAGCAGTGAGTCACATCACAGTCAGTAGCAGTGAGTCACATCACAGTCAGTAGCAGTGAGTCACATCACAGTCAGTAGCAGTGAGTCACATCACAGTCAGTAGCAGTGAGTCACATCACAGTCAGTAGCAGTGAGTCACATCACAGTC